>NC_080046.1:25953964-26114575 GCF_012489685.1 Lotus japonicus
TTTTCCAGGTTCTGCTGTGGCTGAATAAGTTAGGTAAGGTCGTTAGGAATGGTACAATGCTTTTGTACTTTGGATAGTGACAGGACCTTTATCCTAGTTGACTTCTGATCAGAGCGACGCTTCATATTGGAACTTGTGAAGCTTGGTGATCAGAGTCAGAAGGAAGCTTGGATCCTCTGACCGTTGTACCTTCTGCTTCTGGACTCAGAGGAGAAGTACTTGGTCTTCCGAGCCAGCTTACTCTTGGACTTCAGAATCTTCACTACTCAGCTTCTGGACCTTCAGAGCTTCTGATCCTTCAGAGCTTCTGATCCTTCAGAGTTTCTAGTGAACTGAATCCATATCAGAGCTTTACTATCTTCAGATCTTTTGAAGTTTGATCTACTGTTCAGATTGAACATAGTAAGTGCGAAAGCGTTGCGGAGGTTACTCTTTGAGCAAAGTGCTTCTGAATTATGTGAAATAAGACCAGAGTCATAGCCTGTCATTAGAACACTCAGAAAACAACGTTAGAGTACCATAATTGTTCATACACAATAGTTAATATGTAATCATCAAAACATAGAGTTGTACTACTAGATCAAAACTTGATCTTACACAAAAGGTTCACCAAGAACAAACACAGTTCTAAACCTTTCTACCTATTGCTACCAGTGGCTTAATACTTAAGTCTCCCCCTAAGTATGAGAACCCCTTCTCTTTTTTTCTCAATCACTGCCTCAGTGATCTCACTTGTCTGAAGCAATAACGGGTTTGCTAAGACTAGCACTCAACTAAACACATCAACTTAGTACTAGCAATAGCAATGGAAGCACTAAGTTGTTACAGTAATCAAAATAGGACTCACATACAATAAACCCTAAGATCAATATCTCTTTCTCAAAATCCGTGCGCAGCTAGGGTTTATAAGTTCCTTTATATAGACATTCACTTCAGGCTTGGATCTTCAATGGGCTGAACGTCATAGAGTCCACAACAGCACTTCCAGAAAGAATCTTCAAGGAATCAAATCTTACCAGAATAAAGAAACAGAACCAAGTAAAACGTAAATTCAAACTTTGAGATAGACTTGGTTCACACGTTATCAATCTTGTTGCTTCAGCCAAGATTAAAAACAAACAATCCTTCAGAAGATACTAAAGTCTCAAAACGCACAGCATTGACTAAGTCTTCTGAACTACCATACAGTTAGCAGCCAAACAAACAACTCAGTTTCAGAGGTTGAAACATCAACACACACGCAACTACCACATGTTGCTCCAGATGTTGAATCATATGGTTGCACATCAGACAAATATATTGTACTACATGTTTTGAGCAAAATGCAGCCAATCATAAGAATGTTGAGTAGTTGCCTTGTAAACTCTGCATCATTGATGTGGGCATGCCGAAAGGCATATCTCTCAGAGGCAAAGAGACACTTGGTATGAATGAAGCTTGTGGCACGTTAGCCACTCCTCTGAACACCATTGGGGATGGTGGTGCCTGAAATGATGTTGAAATAGGCATTTCTGCCATAGCAGACACCGCTACACCCTGTGTTGGTGCCGTAGTACCAAGACTTATTCCAGATGATACTTCATCATTGGTGTTGTCACAGTTCCCCCCTAGGCTACTCTAATTGAAAACATTAGATCCCTGGGGAAAGCTTCTACCTCGATTGCTTGTCATATTCACAGTCTTACCACTTCTCAAGTGCATATAAGAAACAAAACACGCAAGCAAGTAGCAGGTAACAGGTAGCATACACTAAACAAAACACTTATGTAAGACTTAGTTTTCACAAAAATTGTCCCATTGGGCGTGCCAATTTGTTTACGGTGATATTTGGTAAACAAACATACTCCAATTTGACTGGAACAAGTTTAAAATTAAGGGTTCTTTTGGGAAAACGTCTTGCCAAAGTGTTGTGTGCAAAAGGTGTGTTTTTCGATTGAAATAAAGTTGTGCATAAAATCAACGATTCAAAAGAAATAAAAATAAAATTGTATTAAACTTGAAGAGTACAATAAAGGGAAATTAGAAGAGTAAAGGTTACAATGAACAAAAACTCGACAGGAATTTTAAACTGAGACACAAAGCAAAGCGCCAAAGCAGGAATCATAAATCTCTGGTTCTGCAACATACTCGTTCATCGTCACGTTAGACTCTTGAAGTCTCTTTGATGCCGACATGTGAGCTTTTTAGTGAGTTTTTAGAGTCAAGATGGTAACCCTTTTTTTGAATGATCTTCCCCTATTTATGGTGCTCCATTCCTTCACATGTCCTTGGCAGTTTTCCTCTCACACGTTCTTGGCAGTTATTCTCTCTGCTAAGTGAGTTAGTGGGCTTGAGAATTGGCGCTATGCTCCACGATCTCCTGCTTGTTCCGGAAGTTGCTTGCATCATGGGGGATTCTGGAAGCTTCTAGCATCGTGGGGGATTTTGGAAGCTTCTTGCATCGTGTGGGAAGGTGTGTGTTTTCAACCACTCTCAACTGCCCACTCCTTCTGTAACCACTTTGTGCGTTCATCTGTCGTTTCCTTATGTGGTCGAAATTCATAGTTGTGGCTTACTGCCATTTAACTTAGCGTTTTTCGTGGCTACCTCTTCGGCCAAATCTCGACTGGTGTCGATAAACTTTCCTTTGACGATGTGATGTCGAGTAACCTATCTTGGTGAAATTTTGAGTTAACAACTAGGTATTGAACTAGATTGAATCAGGATAGTTCAAAAAGGGAATCTCATTATATTCTTAATAAGATAATCGACACAGGAAAACCTTTCTTTACAAACTTGATGACCCTGTTTTAGTAGTGTTTTTAGGGTCATTTCCTTGAGAGTTTTGAGTCTTTTTCTTTGTCTCATGTATTGTTTCATGCATTCTCATGCATTTTTATGTTTTCTTGAGTTTGTGTTTGATTTTAGTAATTTTGTAGTTTTATGAGGGTCTTTCTTGCATTTTTATAGAGTTTAGGACTTGCATTTGTTTTTCCATTGAATAGTAGGGACTAAGGTGATTAAAAACCCTTTGAATTTCTTGATATTTCTCCTTGTCTTGGTCCTTAAGTGCTTCAGCAGGTAACTAATGAAGAGGGAAGGCCAAATGCTTGAAGAATTGATGGAATCATTTAAAGGGGTTACAAAAGCCAAAAAGTCACCAGAAACGAGTGTCTGGCGCCTGAGCGCCAGCTTGCCAGATTGGGAATTTCAGCTTCTGCCTTATGGACGCTCAAGCGCCCCAGGGCAGCGCTTGAGCGCCCCTGCTTGACCATTTTGCCTATAAATAAGGCCTTAGGCCATTTTGTTCAGAACTTATGACTTTTTCTTATAATTTTACCAAGTATTGAAGCTTAGGAAGTGCTTTTGGGGCTTGTGGGAAGCTTCCACCTTGTATTTTCCAGGTTTCATTTACATTTCTTGTATGGATTTCCTAGCCATGAGTGGCTAGTACTCTATTTGCTTTGGGTTTAAGTGATTTCATGAATCTCTAGTTGTTAATTCCTATACCTAAGTTTATGATCTTGAATCTACCTTGTATTTCAATTCTATATTGCATGATTAGCTTGGGTGCACTCTTGCTAAAGGCTAAACTACAATCATATCGGAAGATTGTTGTGGTTTAGGGACTTGGGTTGAAATTGATCATTCTATGCTTGCTTCTAGGAATAGAGTGAGAGTTGGGTTTTGTTGGCCTGATTTGCATGATATAAGACCTCATATAAATGACTAAGTACACAAGGAATTGGGCTTAGCTTTTAGTATGAGAGAATTGCTTATGTGAGGAATCAATAAGTGAGTAACTAGGCTAGAGCAACAAGGGATTGAATCAAGATTTCATTTGCATAGGGTAGGTTGATTAGAGAGGATTGGATGAACGATAACCCAAAGCATCTTTATCAATTGATATTTACAACTCTTTACTCTTGTTTATTTTTATAAACTCTTTGTTACAAACAATCAAATCAAATTCTGAATTTTACTCGCTTTCAAAACTCGAAAGCTTCAAGCTTAAACCATAATTCCCACTCACGGTCCCTGTGGATTCGATATTAAAACCCGGAAATATCTGTGCACTTGCAGATTGACCAACAAAACTCCCATAAAACGATATAAGGGATTTCATACCACTTTTTTTTTTTTACAAAAAATCGTAGAAATGAGACAAATAATCTCCAGACTACCGAGCAAGGGCATGACATGCTGGAAGACAAGTAGAGAACCACTGCTACGATCTCCTTGGGGAGTGTTGTCCACCAACTGAATTTTAATTGAAGTAGAGAGATTCAAACCCTCGACCTATGAAGAGGTGATAGTTAAACCCTGAACTTGTGGTCAACTGATTGAATATTTAATTGGTTTTCTTATTTTATATTTATTTAAATTGAACACAGTTCTATATTATCTTTAAATTCTAACATGGGACGTATTGCCCAAATAATAGGTCTGGTACTAGGTGTAACTTTTTCCTCCGGGAAGATGCCCAATATTTACAATGCTCTAGTAGTTATGGGTAAAGATACTATTGGTCAATTAATTAACGTGAGCAGTGAAGTACTTCAATTATTAGGAAATAATCACGTTAGAATTGTAGCTATCAGTGTGCGACATGTCGTCTAACAAGATAAGTGGAGTGATTGACACAAGAGTTTCTCTAATGGGTAGAGTAACTCTAGGACTAATTTCCATTGTTCTTGGGGTCATGTTATAAATGTATGAAATAATCTAATAAACAATATAATTGTTTTTTTTTTTGGTCAATAAACAATATAATTGTTTAGGTATAAGTTGGCAATGGTTAAAGCTCTACATTCTGCGTGTTGTAACCTTTAGTCCTTTTCATCGAGTTTCCTTGCTATAGCATCCAAGCGGCTACATGAGCACTAGAGATGAGATACCTCCAAGATACTTGATGCTCAAGTAAGAATGCTCCTCTTTGCAGAGTATTCTTGTTATAGCATCCAAGTGACGATGTGGACATCAGTGATGGGATACCTTCAAGACACTTTGACACTTAAGTAAGTAATGCTGAACAAGAATTAAGATTAATGGTAGAATAAGTGTGTCTTTGAAAGATATCTCTCATTTATGTATATATACTGAAGGTTGTCGCAAATCTATAGAAGATTATGTAATGAGATATGACATAATCTTCTAATATAGTAAATATGATATTACTTTAAATCTTATTCTCTTAATTGCGGAAAAAACTCTTCTAAATGGTCAATATTTTTTGCCTATCATTCCATAAAAATAATAATTTTTTAGTTCCTCAATGTATTCTCACCGTTGGCAGTCATGAGACTAATTTCCTCGAGGCTCGAAGATCCTGATTATTATAAAAATAATTTTTTTGAAGGGATAAAAATAATAATTTGATAGAATAAAAATGAGTGTTGATAAAAGTTGATATCATATATTCTCGTGGATGTTTCCATTTTCTCGCGGGAAAAAAACATCTTTTAAACTATAGAAGTGGGTGTTCATAAAATTTAATGTGATATATATATATATATATTTACCGGAGAAATATTGTTTGAATTATGACTGTATATAATAATGATAATGAGATTTTTAAATATAATCTTAATATTCTATTTTTACTATATATTAATTATAATATATAAATAAAAAATACAAGAAATTTCTGTTTTAATTACATAAAATAAAATAGGCTAAAAAGCATTTTTGGCCCTTAATATTTTAAGTTTGTGCAAATTCTACCCCTACTTTATTTTTGTCGACATTTCTACCCCTCATGTTTTAAAACAGTGCGCCGTCTACCCCTCCGTCAGTAAGGCTTTCTCAAGAGAGGTTCCTAAGTGGATTGGAGAGATGAAAATGAGTATATGAAGTTGATGATAATCAAGGAAATGATATAAATTAAATTTGCTTGATGTATATATCAATTATGTATGTAACTGAACTGGTTAAATGCATGTTTTGCTACTTACAGGTCTTGAGTTTGAATCTTTCATGCCCCCTTTTTTTCAATTTCACTTGTAATTTTCACGTGACAGGTCTAAAAAATATAAAAAAAAAAGCTAAATCAGCTCATTCCGTTAGTTTTTTAACATATGACTGACGGAGGGGTAGACGGTGCATTATTTGAAAACATGAGGGGTAGAAACATTGACAAAAATAGATTAAGGGCAGAATTTGCACATACTTGAAACATCAGGGGTCAAATGTGCTTTTTAGCCAATAATATAGTATTAATAATGCAGAAGTTGAAATCAAATCTTACAATATACAAAGTTATTATTATAATTTAATAAAATATATTATTTTTTAAAAGTGTGTGATGATAATAGTTGATGTGACATATTTGAGAGGAAAGGGAATCTACTTTGGTTGCATTGTATTGTATGTATCACTTTAATATTTTGTTTTTGGGTTACAGTATCAAGACATAAAATTGATAGATGAGTGTGATTTCTGAAATAAGAAATATAAAAATATATGTTTAAATAGATATTTTTCTCTAACAATATCCTATCTGATTGTCGGATATTAAATCATATCAAGATCCTTTTTTTTTTGTTACAATTGAAAAAGATTATTTAGATTAACATATTTTTATATTTTATCATTAAAAGTCACTTCAACTTAATTAGTACTATCATTTCAAGAAAAAAAAACTTAATTAGTACTATTTTTTTTTTCTTCATCGGAAAAGTAAAACAAACACTAACTATAGCTCAAAAGATCTCTTAACAACAGATTTTGCACATCTAAGTTAGAGTGATCTATGAGACGAACTCCACTGGTAGTATCCAATTAGTACTATCTTTTTTTTTTTTAATACATCGGAAAATATTAGTACTATCTTTTAAGATAACTTTATAATATATATTTCCGGTTTATGAAAATGAAATTTTTTTACATACAAAAATATTCATACCACCATCCTGGATAAAACTACAAGCGTAATTTAGTTTCTGAAGGAGACATATCAAATCACGTATTAAGGTCTCATTTGAGAAAACAACTTAATTAAGCGCTTATGGTCATAAGCGCTTATGACATAAGTGCTTATTCATAAGCTATTTTAAAAAATTTATTGAAATAAATTGAAAATAAGCTATATATAAGCATAAACTCTTTTTCATAAGCTATTCAGAATAGCTTATGAAATAAGGTCAAAACAGCTGATGGTAGGTCATAAGCTGTTTGCATAAGCTCTCTCAAACACTGACATAAGTGCTTATGCTATCAGATACGCTCAAATAAGCTCTTCCAAACAGGGCCTAAATAGTACTCATACTATGTTAATAACATTCATTTAAACTCTATCTTTCCAACACTTTCATTTTTATTAGTTAAATTTGTGTATATGTAATCGGTAAATCTTAAATTAGTTTCAATTAATAAAGAAAAATGTGTTAAAATATATGTTGATAAAGATTAATTTCATCGTCTTGTAACCAAAAAAAGATTAATTTCATCGGTAAATCTTAAATTAATTTCAATTAATCATTTTCATTTTTAATTTTCCATTAAAAAAGAATGTTTGAAACCAAGAACTCAGCTGGTACCAACGGTTGGTTGGTTCAAGTTGTACATGCTTGATTCTTCTTAAGCAAGGTCTTGGATTCGAGTCTTGTAGATTAAAAAACCCCGCTGGGAGAGTTAGCCCCACCATGATATGAATGTTCTTAGCTCGAACAAGATTGCTTTCGAAGGAGGACACCTGTCTTACGCAAAAAAAAAAGTCAATTGGTAAAGCTACCATTTTCTCTCTAAAGGTTGAATGTTGATTTTGCTACTATTCTAAGGGTTGTATCGTGTGGTGGATAATATGTAAGTACTTCTATAGTTGACTTATAGTTTCAGACGCATGTCTTGACCTGTAGTGATGAAAAGAGTTGAGACATTTATTAAAAAAATTATAATTTGGTGTTAAATTAAAGTAACCAATTATCCTAAAAGTTTAAGTTGTAGTGTAAAGATCTATGAATCATTTTATATTATACTTTAACATGTCATTCACACAACTCGTTTGGGGGTTTGTAGCGTGGAGGATCCACAAGTCCACCTCGCTTTTAATTCCTTTTAATTTTATTAGAAGAATTGAGGGCGGCAAAAATCAAACACTAGACTACTTATTCATTGAGTCTCTGATACCGTATCAAGTAACCAATTATCCCTAAAACTCAAGCGGTCGGTAAAAGTCATATATAAATGATATTATAAGACTAAAGTGGTAAAAATGCCACAAGAATAGAAGATTCTCGTAATTACCCCTTTAATTTAACATTTTCTCCTTTAATGTACATTTTGACTTTTGAGCCCATCCAAATGTGGCAAATAAAAGAAAGTTTGTGGTGAAAAAATTCGAAAAAATGAAATGAAAATATCTTAGTCAGAGTCACGGGAGCCACGTCACGTGCCACTTCATTGTGGTGGCTTTTGAGAGATGTGTGTAGCTCTGCTTCACTCTATTTAACACAACACAACACACTTCAATGCTACTAGACCCTTTCACCCACTCAAACTACTCCACTGCATTTGCCGATAGATAAGATCCATCGCTTTTGCTTCTTCAGGTTCTCTCTCTATTCCTCTCTCTCTTACACTGATTTGTAATGGCACACTCATGTTTGTTCATCCAACATATGATCATGTCGACAAGTTTGAAGTGTCTTTCAGCTGTATTTTTTTTTTAATTTTGATTTTCACCCTTTGTTTTTCGTATTTGGATGCATTAGATGTAAGGTGAGATTATATATGATGTGAGATTGTGAGGAAAAGATACCATGCATAGAGAAAATTTACAGAAATCCGTGTGAAGTAATTAGAGGTGAAGGAAAACTGAGAAAGAAAATGATCGCTACAATTATTGACAAAGATTTAATTTTAAATGAGAATTTAGGGATGTAAATCTGTGTGAACGTGGCGATCTCACTTTTCTAATGGGATGAGGGTTGTTGTTGTTATTGCTGTATTTTTATTTTTAAGCTGAGATTGTTTTAATGACTCTTACACCTTGTTATGGTCTGTTTGGTTTAATATCTTTTGGGAGAAGGGGGCTGCTGGTATGAAAAGGGCAACGAGGGTGTAGTTTGAAACTCTGTTTTTGTGTCCTGTTTTTTTTTGTGTGTGTATTAAATTGCTCTCGCAATTCTGACCCGAGTGTGGTGAAATCCAAAGGTATCCCCAATACTATGGCTCTTAAGAATCGGATTTTTGACCTACGAGTTCAAACAACCACTTTTAACCACTGCGACCAGCACCGTCACGTCTGTTTTATTTTTGTGAGATGAGAGAATCCTCACTCAATCCCTTGTGAGTTTGCATCTAGGTCATTTTGAAATTAGTTTATATAGTTTTAATCATGTTATTATGTCTTTCAAAAAGCATAATTGAGAATCAGGTCTGTTTTATTTTTGTGAGATGGAAGAATCCTCACTCAATCCCTTGTGAGTTTGCATCTAGGTCATTTTGAAATTAGTTTATATAGTTTTAATCATGTTATTATGTCTTTCAAAAAGCATAATTGAGAATCAGGTCTGTTTTATTTTTGTGAGATGGAAGAACCATCACTCAATCCCTTGTGAGTTTGCATCTAGGTCATTTTGAAATTCTTTTATATAGTTTTAGATATGTTATTTTGTCTTTCAAAAAGCATAATTGAGAATCAGGTCTGTCTCACTCAATCCCTTGTGAGTTTTCATCTAGGTCATTTTGAAATTATTTTATATAGTTTAAATATGTTATTTTGTCTTTCAAAAAGCATAATTGAGAAACTGAACAATCAGCAAGTGATGTGTAGATTGGAAGCTCTTAGGTAAGTGACTGAAATCCAATGAGAAGGTCTGAGAAGGTCCTGGAGTTCCCCCTCATAGCTGCACACACACCCACACGCTCATACACGCCGATCCAGACCTGTGATTTGTTTTAATGAATTGTTGCTTATATTTTCATCCGAATTGTTTCTCTTTTCTTACTTTCTTTCCCTCTTTCGATTATTTCTTCTTTTCCTGTTTCTGTGTTTTTACCTGCTTCTATTTGTTGTAAATAAGGAATTAATATAAGAATTATTATTAGAAGATTATATTCAGTATTAGGAGATTTATTCTCTTATTAGGAGATTGTGTACATAATTAGTTATTTCCTTATTTAGGATTAGTCTTCTTCTATATAATGTAATTACCCTTTGTATTCTGATTAAGAAGTAATAATACAATTTCTCCTACTTTCAAGTTGGTATCAGAGCTCCCGATCTTGGGAGTTCTGCTTCTGCGAAAAAAACCCTAGCCGTCTTATTACGGCCCTTTTATCTGGTAACGTTTCCTGTTTTGCCACTGTTGGCTTATACCGTTTGGAGGCCTGTGCTCTTCATCACCGGCCTGCCATCCTCTGTTCGTTACTCCGATTGCACAGAGAGGGTTCCCCGTGCCTTTTGGTCTTGTTCTGAGGGTCGTTTCCTCACTTTGTTGGTGTTTTTTCTTGAGAAGCCTTTGGTTCTTCCATTCAAGGAGAGTGCAATCTTCTCTGTTTCTGTTATTTTTCCTCTTGTTTCCCTTCTACAGTAACATCTCTCAGTATGTCTGGAGACGAGATTCCCATACCTAAGGAGAAACTCACTTCTGGAGTGAAAGTCTCTCTTCCACCTTTGACCCACAAAGATCTCCCGGTATTACAAGGTTCCTTTCGCTTGGATGGGCGCAACTACCTCCAATGGTCTGAGCTCATCCGTCACACTCTCATAAGTCGCAAGAAAATCAGTTATATTGAAGAAAAAGCCCCTGCTGAAACTGATCCACAATATGACACATGGCGTGAAGAGAATTCTCTTATTATGACCTGGTTTTGGTACTCCATGATTCCGGAAATTAGCCGGAATTATATGTTTTTCCCTACTGCTAAGGAGATTTGGAATAATCTGGCACAGGCATATTCTAAGAAACAAGATCTCTCAGCTTGTTATGAATTGGAAAATAAAGTTTTCAATTCTAAGCAAGGAACTCTCTCCGTGACAGATTACTATGGGACCTTGAATGGTCTATGGATTGAATTAGATCAGTATCAAAATCTGAAGATGAAGTGTGATGCTGACTCCACAACATTGAATAAATTTATTGAAAAAGCGCGAATCTTTAAGTTTCTCTCTGGGCTTAACTCTGAATTTGATCCGATTCGGGTCCAAGTTTTGGGTAAAGAGCAACTCCCTTCTCTCTCAGAGGTGTTCTTTATAGTTCGTGGTGAAGAAACTAGGAGGACAGTGATGGTGGAAGACAAATCAGTTGATGGTTCAGCCTTAGCCTCTGGAAAGGGTCCCATAAAAGGATCCACCTCTTCCGGACACCCTAACCGTGATGATCGCCCCAACCGTGATGATCGCTTCAACCGTGATGATCTCTTCAACCGTGATGATCGTTGCACTTATTGTAAGAGGTCTGGTCACACCAAAGAGTACTGTTTCAAACTTTATGGAAGGGAAAACGTCCTTAGACGTATGAGGGGGTCCAAAGGTGCTCCGCAGAGGCGCGCAAATCACACAACTTTTGACATGGAAAATGATGGTGAAGTCCCACCTGTACCACCAGCAGAAGATGTCCCTAGCCTTAGCAAAGCAGAATTGGAGCGTCTGAGAGCTTTTATGGACTCATTGAGTAAGCCCTCTGGTTCTTGTTCTCTCACAATGACTGGTAAGAGTTCTACCTTCTTATCTCTTAATGCTTTGAGTACTGAAAATGACTGGATTATTGACTCTGGTGCTACAGATCATATGACACCTCACCCCTCACATTTATCTTCTTATTCCACTTACCCTGAAAAACACTATATCACTGTTGCTAATGGATCCCAAAACCAGATTACGGGATGTGGTAATATTCACCTTAGTCCATCTCTTCCCTTAAAGCATGTGCTTCATGTCCCAAAGCTTTCTAACAATCTTTTGTCCATCCATAAACTCACTCGAGACTTGAACTGTGCTGTAACCTTTTTCCACTCACATGGTGTTTTTCAGGATCTTGCCACGGGACAGATAATTGGGATTGCTAAGGAACAGGACGGGTTATACTGTCTACGGCACGAGGAAAGCAAGTGTCATCAGACGAGTTCAGAGTCCTGGAATACTTCTCAAATATGGTTGCGGCACAAGCGTCTTGGGCATCCTCCTTTTAGTATTCTTAGGACCATGTTTCCCCATTTATTTTCAAAAGTGTCAGTCAAATCTTTTCATTGTGATGTTTGTCAGTTTTCTAAGCATCATCGTTCAACTTTTCTTCCTAGTAATAATAAATGTGCTCAACCTTTTGATCTTGTTCACTCTGATGTGTGGGGACCTTCGTCCATTTCTAATGTTTCTGGTGCAAAATGGTTTGTTACTTTTATTGATGATTGTACTCGGATTACATGGGTTTTTCTTATGAAAGATAAGTCTGAGGTGTTTCAATTATTTGTTAACTTTTTCCACATGATTAGAACACAGTTTGGGAAACCTATTAAGAGGTTAAGGTCAGACAATGGGAAAGAGTATGTTAACAAGAACTTTTCTGAATTTCTTACAAAAAATGGTGTGGTTCATGAGTTGACTTGTGTTGACACCCCACAACAAAATGGGGTTGCTGAAAGGAAAAATCGTCATCTTCTTGAAATCACTCGAGCTTTACTCTTTCAAATGAATGTTCCTAAGTTTTATTGGGGGGAAGCTGTCTTGACTGCTGCTTATTTAATTAATAGGTTACCTTCTAGGGTTTTATCTAGTGTTAGTCCTGTGCAGGTTATGACTAGCTTTTTTCCGTCTGTGCCCATTAAGTCAGGTCTTCAAAGTCGTGTATTTGGTTGTTCCGCCTTTGTCCATGTTCACGGTCATCATCGGGGTAAGTTAGATCCTCGGGCTATTAAGTGCATCTTTATAGGATATGCCTCAGATAAAAAGGGCTACAAGTGTTATCATCCTCCTAGTCGTCGTGTCTATATATCCATGGATGTTACTTTTCAAGAATCAGAGTCTTTTTATCCCAATCCTCAGCTTCAGGGGGGGAATACTCAGGAAGTTGAGTCTCCAGAATTGTCTGTTATTCCTCTTCTACAGGATCCCTTGATGCCTTCCTCTATTCCTATCACTGAGGACAGTGATGATGATGACAATGGTCCTGAACTAGTACCAAATCAGAATGATGACAATGGTCCTGAACTAGTACCAGATGAGAATGATGACAATGGTTCTGAAGTAGTACCAGATCAGAATAATGTTGACAGGTTCAGGATAAAGTACCAGCGGAAAGTAAAACCCGTCCTGATCCAACAACAAGTCCAATCGTCTGATCCTGAGGTAAGTGTTGCGAACCCTGAGCCTAGTAATTCCTATGAGCATAACCTTGATGACTTACCTATTGCCTTACGAAAAGGAAAACGTTCTTGTGCCAAGTACCCTATATCCCAGTTTGTGTCTACTCAAAATCTTTCTGTGCAGCATCAGAGTTTTATTTCAGCTATTGACTCTATTAGAGTCCCTACATCAGTACAAGAAGCATTAAAAGATAAGAACTGGATTCAAGCCATGAATGAAGAGATGCAGGCACTGGACAAAAATGGAACTTGGGAGATTGTTGAGAAGCCAAATGACAAGAGGACAGTAGGTTGCAGGTGGATTTATACCGTGAAGTACCGATCTGATGGCACACTTGACAGGTATAAGGCGAGGCTAGTTGCAAAGGGATACACCCAGACCTATGGAATTGATTATGAAGAGACATTTGCTCCGGTAGCAAAAATGAACACTGTAAGGATCATTCTTTCCTTAGCAGCTCATTTTGATTGGGAGTTGCAACAGTTTGATGTTAAAAATGCTTTCTTGCATGGAGATTTGGAGGAAGAGGTGTATATGGAGATTCCACCGGGGTATGACCCTACTTCAGGAAGAAATAAGGTGTGCAAACTGAAGAAGGCCCTATATGGGCTCAAACAGTCACCCCGAGCTTGGTTTGGGAGATTCACTAATGCTATGGTGTCTCTGGGTTATAAACAAAGCCAAGGTGATCATACCCTCTTTATCAAACATACTCAAAATGGTAAACTCACTCTTCTGTTAGTCTATGTAGACGATATGATCATTGCAGGTAATGATGAACTTGAGAAGCAGAATCTGAGGAAACAGTTGGCAGCCCAATTTGAAATGAAGGATCTTGGAAAACTGAAATATTTCCTAGGTATGGAGGTGGCATACTCGAAGCAAGGGATTTTCATATCTCAAAGAAAGTATGTCCTTGATCTTCTCAAAGAGACTGGTAAATTGGGTTGTAAGCCCATTGGAGTGCCTATAGAGCAAAACCACAAGATTGGAAGTAGTGAGGAGGACCTTAGGGTTGATAAGGCTCAATATCAGAGACTTGTGGGGAAGCTCATTTATCTATCTCACACTAGGCCTGACATAGCTTATCCTGTTAGTGTTGTCAGTCAATTCATGCATGACCCACAGGAGAGACACTTACAGGCTGTGGATAGAATCTTGCAGTATCTGAAGGCAAGTCCAGGGAGAGGTCTGCTGTTCAAGAAGAGTGAGCAGTTGTCTATGGAGGTTTATACTGATGCAGATTATGCAGGGTCAATTGTTGACAGGAGATCCACTACAGGATATTGTATGTTCTTGGGTGGAAATTTAGTTACATGGAGGAGCAAGAAGCAGAATGTAGTTGCCAGATCAAGCGCAGAGGCAGAGTTTAGAGCCATGGCTCAAGGAGTTTGTGAACTGTTGTGGATGAAGATCATACTGGATGATTTGAAAATAAAGTATGAAGCTCCCATGAGACTCTTCTGTGATAATAAATCTGCCATTAGTATTGCTCATAATCCAGTCCAACACGACAGAACAAAGCACATAGAGATAGACCGGCACTTCATCAAAGAGAAATTGGATAGTGGTCTAATATCTACACAGTATGTCCCCTCAGGACTTCAGTTGGCTGATGTGCTCACCAAAGGACTTCCCTTGGAGCGGTTTCGAGAGCTTACTTGCAAGCTGGGAATGATAGATATTCATTCACCAGCTTGAGGGGGGGTGTTGTAAATAAGGAATTAATATAAGAATTATTATTAGAAGATTATATTCAGTATTAGGAGATTTATTCTCTTATTAGGAGATTGTGTACATAATTAGTTATTTCCTTATTTAGGATTAGTCTTCTTCTATATAATGTAATTACCCTTTGTATTCTGATTAAGAAGTAATAATACAATTTCTCCTACTTTCAAGTCTATTTTTTAGCATAATGAAATTTTGAAAACAATATCTCCATTCTCTAATTGAAACATTTTTCTAAGAGTTTGTAATATAAAGATGATGAAAAACCAAACCATTGTCATGAGCTTTGTTATGGAATTTGTCAGGTTTAATTTCCATTTTTTGACTGATCTCTATATCGAGTATCATGAGCATGAAGTTAATTAGCTTACCCTTTGTATAAAAGGCTAACACAACATGGTGCTATAAGGATCCCTCCATGCCAGAGTCTAGGAAAGGTTTAAACTCATCGTAGGTCTATTATCGGTAGTTTTACTTCCATTTGCAAGATATGCTTATAAACTAGTGACCTCCTAGTCATGCGAGTACATTTAGCTAACTAATTTTGTGAATGTGAGAATTTGCAGTTGAATTTAAATTTTTGACATAGAATCTATTCATATCTATGTATATAGATAAGATATGTTTACACATTCTACATGCATGCCTGTTGTAATATAGCTGAAAATTTGTCTATCAAACTTGGATACTGTAGTTTGACATAGAGATGGCATCAGTGCATGCCAATGTGACATCAGTTGTTTGCAAAAATGGCAACCATGCTTCGCAGACCAAGTTCCCGAGTACTGCATTCTTGCCTGGGTTTGATGTTGTTGGGCGTGCTCCAAGTGCTTGGAAGAAGGAACTTGTTCCGTTTTCCATGGCTTTGGTACCTAGAGCCACATTGACATTTGATCCTCCAAGTACTAATGCAGACAAAGCCAAACAAAAGAAGCACACAGTTGACCCTGCTTCTCCTGATTTCCTTCCTCTTCCTTCCTTTGAACAGTGCTTCCCAAAGAGCACAAAAGAACACAGGTGAGCCTTTTCTTCTTCATTCATTGGTTTATACTTTTAATGGAATTTGATTACGAATTATGTGGCTTTCGGCACCCTTGTTATCAACTTGGCTATGTACACTTGCCCTCGGACTGCTCACTGCAATTTTTGTATTATCATATTTTCAGGGAAGTCATTCATGAAGAAACTGGTCATGTGCTCAAAGTTCCCTTTCGACGAGTTCACCTGGCTGGGGAGGAACCACACTTTGATACCTATGACACTAGTGGTCCCCAAAATCTTAGCCCAAGGATAGGTATGAAAATCTAGATTTTTCCCTTGGCATATTCTTTAAATCTTGAGTCTATAGTGAGCTTTCTTACAAGAGCCGTGGGAAAGCCATACAAAGCTAGTCATTGTAGTTGGAGAGTCCAAGGCCTTATAAACCTCGCACTAAAATGCCATCCTTTCAATGTGAGATTTAAGTTCCTTACACTTTCCTTGTGACTAACATTGGAAAGCGCCCAACTGATGGAATTGTATTTGTAATATCATTGAAGAATCTAAGTTTGATTGTTTATGTGTACTAACACCGAGCCTTTAGAAATAAAAATTCATCTACTTTGTTTTCTTTTAATGGATTTGATAATCAGGACTCCCAAAATTGCGTGAAGAGTGGGTTGATAGAAGACAGAAAAGCAGTCCTCCAAGATTCACTCAGATGTACTTTGCTAAGCAGGGAATCATTACTGAGGAGATGCTTTACTGTGCTGCTCGTGAGAAGCTCGACCCAGAGTTTGTGAGGTCAGAAGTTGCTCGTGGACGAGCTATCATCCCTTCCAACAAGAAGCACTTGGAGTTAGAGCCCATGATAGTTGGAAGAAACTTTTTGGTGAAAGTAAATGCCAATATTGGAAATTCTGCAGTTGCAAGCTCTATAGAAGAGGAAGTTTACAAGGTTCAGTGGGCAACTATGTGGGGAGCTGATACAGTCATGGATCTCTCAACTGGTCGCCACATCCATGAAACTCGAGAGTGGATCTTACGCAACTCTGCTGTACCGGTTGGGACTGTACCTATTTATCAAGCACTTGAGAAAGTTAATGGAATTGCTGAAGATCTTAGTTGGGAGGTTTTCAGGGATACCCTGATTGAACAAGCTGAACAGGGTGTAGATTACTTCACTATCCATGCAGGAGTTCTTCTGAGATATATTCCTTTAACAGCAAAACGCATGACAGGAATAGTCTCCAGAGGAGGATCCATTCATGCAAAATGGTGCTTAGCTTATCACAAAGAGAATTTTGCATATGAGCACTGGGATGACATACTTGACATCTGCAATCAGTATGATGTGGCTCTATCCATTGGTGATGGGTTAAGACCGGGATCCATCTATGATGCAAATGATACAGCTCAATTTGCTGAGCTCTTGACACAAGGGGAACTGACCCGAAGAGCATGGGAGAAGGATGTCCAGGTGATACAAATTATCAAACATTCTTGATAGCTTAGTCTCTAGCTTCAATTTTTATTGACCTTACCATTGTCTACATATCTATTTACTACATTTATTTTCATTCTTGGTTTTATAGGGTGAACAGTTAGAACTTTCTAGAGACAATTCTAGTAACATGTTTTTAATATTGCTCAATTGGGTAGGAAAATACTAATAATCCATAGGGGTAATGAATATTGTAACTGCTGTTGAATTTACCAATTACCACAGTGATGATGGCCGATGAAATTCATGGTCAGCATTGTAAAACTAAACATAATGCGCACTGTTTTACACTAGATTTATATGGTGACCTAATCGGTTTCAAATTCAACTCTCATTAGCTGATACAATATTACCACCAACAATATATCCCTTAAGACCACGATTTTTTTTTCTTTGCAGGTGATGAATGAAGGACCTGGGCATGTTCCAATGCACAAGATTCCCGAAAATATGCAGAAACAACTAGAATGGTGTAATGAAGCTCCATTCTACACTCTTGGTCCTTTAACAACTGATATTGCCCCTGGTTATGATCATATCACCTCTGCTATTGGTGCTGCGAATATTGGGGCACTTGGCACAGCTCTTCTGTGTTATGTGACTCCAAAAGAACATCTTGGGTTGCCAAATCGGGACGATGTGAAGACTGGTGTTATAGCTTATAAAATAGCTGCTCATGCTGCTGATTTAGCCAAAGGTCATCCACATGCTCAAGAATGGGATGATGCGTTAAGCAAGGCAAGGTTTGAATTTCGATGGATGGACCAGTTTGCTTTGTCATTGGATCCAATGACAGCCATGTCCTTCCATGATGAATCGTTGCCATCAGAAGGTGCAAAGGTAGCACATTTCTGCTCAATGTGTGGTCCTAAATTCTGCTCTATGAAAATAACTGAAGATGTGAGGAAGTATGCTGAGAAACATGGCTATGGGACTGCTGAGGAAGCGTTGCTGCGTGGAATGGATGCTATGAGTGCTGAATTTCAATCTGCCAAAAAAACCGTCAGCGGGGAACAACATGGTGAAGCTGGTGGAGAGATTTACTTGCCAGCATCTTACTTGAGTTCCAAGGAGAAGCAACTCAAGCAAGGCTAAATATATTGTATTACTTTTTAAATAAGGTGTGCTTTTTCACTTATCTGGATCAAAAAGACTATCTGCAAATCACGTCAATAAATAAATAAGCTAGCAAGGAAAAATATACTGAGCAGAAAATCGCATTTATAGAAGGTCATAATCCTCATTATTCCACACAGCATGGGTTCCTTTGAGTGATTATTTAACATGGAACACCATCATATAATGTAGAATTTCAGATTTTCTCAAATTAGAAGATAATAACTTATGCTAAGCAGGAAGGGCTATTTTCATAACTGGAACCCTTAATAGCAATATTAATCCCCCAGGTCTCTAGGCAGAAACCTTATTGTTGTGCCAAGGCTCATCCTCTATCCTCATAGTGATTTTATGAGGGTAAACCTTATTTCAATAATAAGAGGTTATTGATCCACTTTTTTATGCAACGGTTGTCGCCATGTGACCGAGGTTCAAGTCCTGGAAATAGCCTCTTGTGTGAAAAACAAGGTAAGGCTAAAATAGACAAGTGGCCAAACCCTTCCTTGGACCCCACACATAGTGGGAGCTTTTGTGCACCCGGCTTCCTTTTTGTTTCCCCCCTTGCTCAAACAATTACACACCTAAAATGCCTTACTATTTCATGTCTTTTATAGGTTTTTGTCAGTTGAGATGAAATGATCTTATTACTTTGCAGGACTATATAAATGGTGCAAATCACTTGAGAGAACTTGGAGCTAGCTGCAGCTGTACAACTTGCCTATCAGGATCAGGATGGTGAACTATTTTCAAGCTATAGGAGATAAAACTTCAGTTTGTGGACAACATTTAAGAACTCCATTTATATTCTGCTTTTGCTTTTGTTGTGTTATCCAATTCTCAGCAATAAATTGATCTAGTATCATGTTTAGTACCATTTTTCCCCTTTAAGCCATTATTAACTCCCAAGATGCACCAGGGGTGCCTGAATCTGCTTGAGCTTTGGCTAATAAGCTGGAAAGCTAGCAGATCAGGCTGAGACAGTCCCTTTGAACCTGATCAGGGTGATGCCTGCGTAGGGAGAGTGCACTTTCCTTTTTATGCTTCTGCAGGAACTATGCATGATATGTACTAATTCTCCTGGGTAGCGGATTCAGCATGTCGGTTTTCCCAATTGTTCACGGTTGGGAAGTAGCTGGAAGAATATCCTATGCGATATCAATCATTAGTGGACTATACTATTGTTGATATATATAGATCCTGTTTGGATATGGATCGGGCTAAAAGAGCACTTAGTGGAGCTTATGTACTAAAAAAAGTACTGAATAAGCTTCAATAAGTGCTTTGTTCCGAATACAAACATGCCATAGTCAGATCTTATAATGCAGCATAAAATATGCTCAAACCTCACATAACCATGCCCTTTGTGAAAGGTAAGGTTCACTAATAGAACTTACAGAAAGGAACTTAGTCCTGCATGTCAAATTTATATACAATTGTTTTACTAAGTTCATATTGTGGATTAATATCCAATTTTGATGCGGTGAATTGAAAACAAAATATAGTTCACACATTTATCTGTTGACAAAAAGAATTTAGGAAAAAAGGAAGTTGTCCCTTTCCATGAACCAAAGTTAATGACATGAAAACTGATAACCATAAGCTCTGATATGTTGATGAACAACATAAATAGGAAAGGATCTGATCTAAGATTAGCAAGGTGTATTATTTGAAATGATATACTTAAGTACACTGGTGTTCATGAAAATTATAATTATCATGTTTTCTTAGGGTATGTTTGGTTCAAAGGAGGGAGGAGAGAAATTTTAATAGAGAGGAGGGAAAGGAAGGGGAAGAATTTTAACTGATTATATTTGGTTAAGACGAGGGAGGGAAAATATGTTATTTTCTTATTTGGTGTAGGAAGGGTGGGATGTATCACTTCACCGTTTGTCGCCAACCTCTTCAAAGGGTGAGATCTTGTGACAATGGTATGGTGTTTGATCACACCAGGCCAGTCATTCACCCGAAAGAGTGTATAAAGGGTTGGGAACCAGGGGCGGATCTATGTATGGGCTAGGTGTGGCTATAGCCACACTGAATTTTGTGAGAAATATTTCTAAAATATATAAACCTAGAAATATGTTTTTTTGTTACTGGTTATAATATTAATGTTCAATTTATATTCATATGGTGAATTTGGTATGGTGGAAGTCTGATTTGTGTGTTTTTATCACCTCCAGGAACCTCCTGGTACTTATCAAAGGTTATGTCTGCCAATGAACCATTGTGATTATTTTAGCATAATGATAAACTTGAAAGAATATATCTTTTATATTTAGCCACACCAATATATAATGTCTAGATCCGCCCCACAGTGGGGGTATACAGTAGTTCTCTGTGCTTCAAGGTCGTGCATCTATTGTTTGGATGTGCCGGGGGTGAAACTTGCAAAAACACTCCAAACGCCCGAGTTAGTACGTGAGTGAGAAGTGGGAAGTCAGTGCGAAAACATGTGTACCTTGTGGTCTTTGGATCCGACCTTATATAGGGTTGGGATTGAGGGTTCCGAGATATCTGAGCGCCCAAGGTTGGATGGCCTTGATACGATGGGTAGGAGGTATGATGACCAAGGAGGTCTTTCGTACTTGTCTTACACGCCGTTTAATCAGATGGGGGAAAAAGAGCTTGCGTACAGGGCCTGGTCCTTAAGTGTTGCGTCAATTCCTTGCGGAGAGAGCGGTATTTACTTTGGACGAAGCGTGGTTGGTCGCAAAATATCTCAAGTTATGTACTTGTACAGTTCGATTGGAAAAGAGGTGCAATCAGTTGAAATAGGAATATGCTAGTTAATTGTTTGATTTGTCTGCTTAGTTGTTTTTGCGCACTGATTCAAGGTAATAGCCAATAGGTGATCAATATGATTTGTCTGATTCAACAAGTGTTCAGCGTGATAAGAACTTCGTATCACATTAATGGCATTCATCTCAAGGTGATTAATGTATAATGAACACTTGTTTTTTGGTTGCCAACTTTTGCCAACGGGTTTAAAACTAAAGGGTTGTGCCTCCGACTAATGCCCCTGGGTATTGGGCAATCGGCCTACTTTTCCCCTTAGCTTATCATGTGTTTGTTTGACACTTGTAGTGGTTCATCGAGTAATATTCGACCGGTACCCGACTACCCGTGGACATACACGTTTACTGGTGGACATGCGTTTACCGGGTACCAGAACAATTTCTTTGCCTAAGTAAAGCATCATTAAAGTGTTCTCTACAGATATAGTCATTAGGCAGCAGTGCATCAGAAATAGGTAATACCGAGAGCAAGTGTATCTGCTCATTTGTGTTTTCTTTTTAACCATTACATATTCCTCTTTTCTCACCACCTTAACCCACCTTGTTGGCTCTAGTGTGTGTTTGTACCTTTTGCATGGCTCTTTCATGACAAACCTTACTCATAGGAGAAACACACATATACTTGTTTCCAGATTGAGATCATCTATAGTTTTTTTAACCGTTCACAATCTTAACCAGGAAAAAATGTTTAATTCTATAGCAAAAAAATCATAAACATGACTAAATAAAATATAAACCGTTGGATTGACCACTAGCTTACTCATTCAACCACAGAAGGACCTCCTCATTCCACATTCCTAACCTTTCCAACTACTATGTTGTTGGTCTTACCTACAATTTCTTTTATCATTTACCACATCACATATAAATTATCACTTGCTTTCTCTTACTCCTTTATATATGATATAATCACTATGCAAAGAATGAAAAGAGAAACAGAATGAATCACACAAGCCACTTCTTTGAGAAAACAAGTTTGTCTTGGAAACAGAACACTAAGAGGAAAACAGATAGAAACAAGCATGTGAAGGGCTACTTGTTCATGATTCCTTGGAGGTCTGAATTTTCCCCCTTTGAGTTTCTGAAGGATGTTGCTGACAGAGTGACAAAAGCTATGTGCTTGCGGTCTGCGATAAGATCTTCAAACCGAGTTACATATCCCAATGGAAGATCAAAACCGATTGCCGCTTCTGTAGATTATTATAGCACTGCTGCTGTTGAGGACTGCATTGAGTTCATGCACTCTTCCTTCTCAAGATCAAATTCTTTAAGCACACCAGCACCCGGACAACAATCTATGCATTCTTTTGTAAGAATTAGAAACTTCGAATCATCTATATAGACTTTGAAAGATTCAGGTGTGCTTGTTACTATTTACCAGTGTGAAGAGTCTATCCTCCTTTTGTATGTGTTCTGGTTTGCAAAATAACAATGGTGTGATCAGAAGGTTACTGTTTGATTTAACATATGTGAGCAATATGTATTTATGTAAAAATAATCACTTATATCTTCTTTCACTATCCATTGCTGGAGTTGTCAATACAAAATGATTCAGCTGTTTTATAACTAGCTTTCATTTTTTTAATATTATGACATGGTATCACATCCTCTATCACTATTTAATCTTGTCACTTTCATTTTCTCAATAAAAAATTTAACTCCAATACAAAGTAATTGGTCCTGGGTACTATTCCACGTTTAAAAACTTGTATAAGGGAACTTCTCAGAGATGTCAATATAAACAACTTATATATTTATATCTAAGAACATATTGTTGCTTAACGCCTGCAATTTATTTAAGCTGAAACAGTAGTTAGTTCAAATTTCAATAAATTTGCTTGGTTCCTGAATTTGCTATTTCTTTCTGAACTATAACTGATATATGATGAACAATAAGTGTCATTCCCCCCATTTTCTTTGACCTATTGGAATTTCATTAGCATATCAGGGCTACTCTTTCCTGTTGAACTATAAGATTTGAGTTTCCAATATTTGCAAGTCATAACAAAACACTCAATCATACTTTCCATACACGATGACAGTGAATTTGTAGCTTCATATCTGAGTTACTTTAATCATTAAGGGTTCTGAAGCAACAAATCTGAATGGTTTTATGCTGATCATTTTGCTAGAGATGGCAATGCTACTGTCAAGGTTATCTCTGGATAACATTAGAGTCAAAGCTCAAAGCAGAAGGTTCTATCTAGGGTTTCAAATTGTGGTCCGTTACCGCAATTGTAGCGCAACACAATGTTTTGGAGTCTCTGCATCGAGACTGTGATTGCGGCTGTATCAACCCGCATTTGTTTGCAATTCTGCGCTGCAGCGGCAACCGCAATTTTAAACTCTAGTTCTGTCTATGTTCTAGTCCCTGGGATAACCGTTACTTTAATCAGGGTTGAAAATTTACCTTTCTTCTATTGTCAAGTGTGTTCAGGTATCAAGTAAGCGTAACGTAAATGGATTTTCATCCCAATTCTTAATAAGAGTTACATTGAGCTTTTATCTTGAAGTGAGTGCTAATATCTATTTGGACCAGTGCCATAAGGTATCCAAACATAGCATAAGACATCGGATTTCCTCTAGTCGATCATAAGTTCATAACTTCCCACTTGGATCCATTATATTAACCTTTGGGACTTGTCTAAACTAACTGAACAGTAAATTAGCTTTTAATATATCTAACAATGGGATATAATTGTTTCTTTTCTGACATCCAGCAACAAAAACAGGCTGGTACAAGCTAATTGCAGATATATATAAGTTGTATCCACTATTTATTCTATCTTTTTTATTGTCCTCCGCATAAAATAAGTTTTCTATGTTTAAGATTGAAAATTGGATGAAATTACCAGAGAAAACACACAATTTTCAGGTAATTGCCTAGACAATTAATAAAAGTAAATGACCAAAATTGCCAAAGATAACAAGAGTTCAAACAGTGAAACAGATTGTACCTGTTGGTAACTGATCCAAAATGAATATATATATTATGTTCTGCAGATGCAATGACCTCAAAATGCAAATATTAACTTATACAAGACAAGAATGCATGCATTTGGAAATTAAATAGGTAAATGCAATTGGTTCAGTTCTTTGCAAAGAGGCCTCCAAAGCCACCACCCTTCTTCTTTTGTGGCATTGCCACAGTGTTCTTGCCGCGACCACTGGTGGTACCTCCACTCTTCTCCTCCACCTTCTTGAGGATAGGGTCAGTCTCTAGCAGCTGGTCCTCCTTCTGCATCCCTCCCAAAATCCAATCCAGAATGCTTTTTTCTTCCTTGGCACCACCAGCACCCTTAGCTGCTGTTGCAGCAAACACTGTGGTGGTTGCAGGAGCAAATGACATCATTAGGGAAGCCATCAGCACCAAAGTTACTGAGAAGAATAAAATTTGTGTGTGTAGAGAGAGGTTGAAGAAGATTTGGTGATGTTGGATGGAGGATTGTGGATGCCAAATGCCAATGACATTATATGTCATGTCTTTTGGCTGCATCTCACAGGTGAATGTGAGCCGTTGGATTGGGTTGTGAATGGTGACATGGAAACTCTATACTCTATACCACGAGTCCTCCACAAGGGTCTTATCTTGATTGTTTCTATTTTTTTCCCTTTTTCTTTTGGTACCTAAAATTTTCACAAGGAAGAAAACTATGGCAAGTTAAGGGATTATGATCATCCATTCATCCTCAGCTGGTGAGGCTGTCAATTTGACGTGTGGCTAAACTAGATCCATTGCCTCTAGAACTAGAACACCTTTTTTGGGTTTCTTTTGTCAATTCTTTTTGGGTTTGTATTTTTGCCTTAGTGGCCACATGAAAATGGGCCTATGTAATAGGATGCTCTTTTTAATTAGTGACATTTAGCCCATTAGATAGCCTACTTTTGGACTCAAACAAAAAAGGATAAAGGTAGAGAAAGCTTTGAGGTCGACCAACCACCCTTTTGAAGGTTTTCTCATCTTCTAGGGAGGCTTCCCTTAATAGATGGTTCTCTTCTACATTAGGTGGTTTAACTATCAAAATAAGTGGGTTTATTTTTTCTCCTTTCTTTTAGCCTAGGTTTCTTCCTCTTTTCTTGGCCACCACCATTTTCTTCCACTTCGTCGCCCTTATCTCCACCACGGTTGTCCCCGCCACTGTGTCTTACCATCTCTTCGTGTCTTGCCATCTCTTTCGCGCCTTGCGGCCTCTGTCTCAGCAGCTACCTCCTCTGCCACTGCTACCATGTGTACCCCTGCCCTTTACCACCTTTGTTATCGACTTCGAGATCATCTTCATCTGTGTCGCTTCCACCTTTGCCTTTGTTTCCTCCATTCCCCTCAACTTTCTTTATCTATTTGTTGGGTTGTACATAATTCGACATTTTCTTTTCATGTTCTCAATGTTGTCGGTTTGACGCCATTTGGAGCCGTTGAGGCGGCAATATTGGCTTTGCAAATAGCGACACAATTTGCAACTCTTTTCAAGCCGAATTAGTTGCTAAAATTGGAGCACTGACTAAAAACTACTTCTATATCTTATTAATTATTTGTGAAAATTTTTAGTATAAAATATAAATCTACTTATTTTGTTAAGTTATTTTTAGTAACTTTTGGAAAATCAATTATGTATAGTTGTTTTTTAGATTGAAAAGAATTTTTTATATTTGTAAGCAGATTTTATCTACCGTGGACCTATAAAAGTATGGCTCATATGTTAAAAAGGCTTTTCTGCAAATTAGTTTTATAACATAAAGATCATATTTGTAAATAATATGGACTAAATGTTAGTTGTAAAAACATGGTTTATAAGTGGCCTAGATGATCTACTGTAGAACTGCCATGGTAAACAAATATAATTAAATCTCCAATTTTCCAAAAATCCCTCAAAATAAATAAATTTTTTAACCATAAACAAACGGTCTTAAACTATTAATTATTTGTGCAATTTATATGCATATATACTAGTATTATATGTACATACATAATACCTTAGATATGACTCTGTTTCTCAATGCAGGTTCTTAAGTTACTTCAGAAAACTCTTAACCTCTTAATGATTGCTATTGAAAGATGGGTGATGAAATAGGTTGAACTAAGGGGACGACTAAAATGATTGAATAAAGACTTAAACGACTGAAAATAAATTACGGAAAGCAGAATAAATAAAAGTGCATGAATGATAAAGGGATGGAAGCTTGAAAAAATAAATTGGCGAAAGATAAAGTGCAGGAAAATAAAGGAAGGTAAAATGCGGGAAATTTGTATAGTTGTATTGATTGTTGAGTTGTGTGTCATTTACAAATGTCTCTATCTTTATCTATAGAGAGTAAATCAGCTAATTATGTTAATTAGATGATGAACACTTAACCACCAACACACTTTCTACTTCTAGCAATTGCTTGTGAATCGTGCGTGCTTAGTACTCTTTCTCTCTGATCAGCCTAAAAACTTTGATCAAGCAGTTCTTCCTAACTTTGAGTAATTTACTTTAGTGAGTAACCACTTTTACTATCATCAAAGAATTGAACCCACAACGAACTATTCTGCATGTGAGAATATTCTAGCTTGCAAGGTTCCCGTAGAATATCTTATTTCTTTATACCAAAGTCTCTAAATTTGTCCCCAAATTCTGTCTATGTACATGTCCTCTTTTACCTAGCTAGTCGTTTCATCGCGGCAAGCCTTCCCTCTTCAACTACTTTTCTAACGGCTAGTTTCTATGTCACGACTATTTTGTCCCTTTAACTGTCAAAAGTAGTCATTACGATTTTTAGGTGTGAAAAAAAAAAACATTTCTCAAATTTGTCATATAGCTTTTGAATTAGACAAAACATTGGACATTAAATCATGGGTTAGATTTCAGAAGGGAAACAAAAGAAAAAAGCAATCATGGGTTGTTGCAGTTTACATGGTGAATAGTCACTTTCGTCCCTAAAGTTTCATGCGTCGGGCATTTTGGTCCATATTCTATTGAAATGTCGCACGTGGTCCCTGAAGTTGCAAAACGTCAATCACATTAGTCCTTTGGTTGGATCCCGTCAGTGAACGGTAACGACCAAGGTGATTTGGCAAGTTATGTGCCTCATGGACTTTCCACGTGGATTTAAAAATTAAGAATTTTTTTTAGAAAACTTAAAAACTTCAATTTAGTGTAAGATCAAGTTTTGATCTAGTAGTACAACTCTATGTTTTGATGATTACAAGTTAACCTTTTGATATGAACAATTGTGGTACTCTAACGTGTTTTTCTGAGTGTGCTATTTACAGGCTCTGACCTCTATTCAATCTCACACTAATCAGAAGCACTGTGTTTAAGGAGTGTCCCAAGCATCGCTTTCGCATTCACCATGTTCAGTATGAACAGTGGAAAAGCTTCAGAAGTTCTGAAGTTATACAAACTCTGATGTGGACTCAGTCACTAGAAGTTCTGAAGATCCAGAAGTTCTGACAACCAAGAAACACTGAAGGTTCAGATGTTCTGATGGTGTAGAAGACTCTGAAGATCCAGAAGCTGAATAGTGGAAACTCTGATGTCCAGAAGCAAGAAACTCTGATGACCATGTACTTCCCTTTGAGTTCAGAATCAGAAGATACAACGGTCAGAGGATCTGTGCTTTCCCTCTGACTCTGATCAACCGGCTTCACAAGTTCCAACATGAAGCATTCCCCTGATCAGAAGTCTCCTAGGTTTAAAGGTCAAGTCACTATCCAAGTACAAAAGCAACTGTACCTTCCTGACGACCTACCTAACGTCCTCAGCCACAGCAGAAGCTGGAATTTCCAGAACTGCCCTCCAACGGTAGCATTTCCATGCAGCGTTCAAACCCTATTCCTTGGAGTATAAATAGAGGCTGAATATTGAAAGATGCGGTTGGAAGAATTTACACAAGTACAAGCTATATTCAAAAATCTTCAAGCATTCTTTCATCTGAAATTAATTGTGTTTACTATTAGCTTTTCAGAAGCAAATCTCTTGTAAACATTCTTTGATAAATGTAAGACCTGGATTTTCAGAACAAGCTAGTTTCCGACTCACGCGTAGGATCAGTGTAAGCGTGACAGGAGTTTGTTATTTGAGAAAGATTAATGAAGAAGAAAGTTCAGGAATTGCTTGAGGAATGTTGCGTAGTTGTTTTCGGAGTTAGTGCGAGTCGTCTGCACACTTGCCTTAGGGCGAGCGTGTCCAGAATAGGCTATTTCGCTCTTAGAGTAACGTTTTAAGTGAGATTTCGAACTCTCGGAAAATTTAAAGATTCTCTTTATTTTTCCATCGACCAGCGTTTCATTTCGGAACTCTGGACTGTACGCACGATAGGTTTCACTTTCCGGAAGCTCGACGACTCTAATTTCTTTGCTTCGAAACCCTAGATTTGAGCGAAGGATGAAGACTTTTTTTATTCGGGACTTCTAACGAAGATTCCGTCCGCGCTGCCAAACTTGTTTCGACATTTCCAATCTTTCTTCTGTTGGAAGTTTTGTCGTTTGAGCATCACAGCTAAAAGTAGTTTTTCGGGACAGACTAACTTACACCGCTTTTGGCGTTTTGGATATCGTTTTTCCCAAATCTTAGATATTTGTTTTGAGTTCTGGAATTCTGACGCCAGAATCTCTCTTAGAATTTCTCGGTGAACGTGCTGCAAAAATCGGAATCGCGAAATTTTCATTTTCCCGCGATTTCGCCCGCCTATAAATAGCGCGAAAAAGCAAAATTCTCTCATTTTGCTCCATAGAGGCCGCGAGTTCTTGGGAGAGAAGGGAGGAGAAGATTTTCGCGAAACCTTGACCAATCTTCGTGCAGTTCGTCCCTACTTCTAGGTATCAAGGTAACTAACACGATTCCTACCTCTGATTGTTGTTTCTGTTGCGTTTCTGAAGTCGTTTCTGTGCTCACAGTTTTGAGCCTTTTCTAAAATTGTCTGATTTCTTCGATTTCTTGCTTGGGTTATGTTCTCTAGGTTCCCATGAGCCTAAAACCTCTGTCAGTAAACTCTGATTGCGATCCATTTGACAAGGATCTGAAAAACTGATTCAAAATCCTTTTTGTCTCACATTTCAAAACTTTATTGTCGAAAAGCTATAATCTGACTTCGTGCCTTTAGGATTTGTTGTCACGGATGTCATGAGGATCATTGCTGTCAAATTTGTTTTCAGAACTGATAACTTTGAAGTTTTGAGCCTTTATTTTGGACCAAAATGCCCCTGGATAGTCGTATTTCGACCCGATTGTCCGAAAATTGTTCCGACAGTTTCTTTGCCTTAGTTTTATCCTAAAACTACCTTGTGAATTGATTTGATCGAAGAAAAAGAGCCGAAGCCCTTTTCTCCTTATGGCCGTGGGCTATTTCCTAGGGGGGGAGTTTTTCGTTTTCGAAAACTTGTCCTTTCGTACCCGATTGTCGTATTCTGAAGCTTTAATGCTTTGTCTATCGTTTATGTATTGTTTTGCGATCGAACTAATCGATTTTGTTTGGTTTCTGCTTTGTTTTTCTCCGTGGTTCAGTTGAGGGAACTTTGGAAGACTCAGAGCTATTGTTTGAGGAGAACTTTGTTTGCGAAGCTGGAACAGCTCGAGGTTAGGGCAACTTACATATATATTAGCTATGATTGCATGATAGGCGTCGATAAATTCGACTTATGCTTTGCTATGATATTGATTATGATGATGGTTTATTGTTATGAATGTTTCCATAACTTATGATGTTGATGTTGTGTTGGATTGAGCGTTTTGACGCGAATTCGGAGTGGAGATTCATTGATCTGGTGATCTTTGATATTTTGGGTTGGATGAGCAACCCTAGGCAAGTCCAAATGAGGGGTTTGAGACTTAGCCCTGTTGGTATTTGTTGGTATACTTAGACTTTCCCCGGGAAACTTCTTTTGGGTGGTTGGTTTTCGGAAAACTTAGCAGGATTAGAATTTCGAAAACTAAAGACTTGGGAAACCTAGATTTTGAGAAATAAACTCATAACCTGACTAATCTGAATTGAAATCATTTTTATTAACGTTTAAGTATAGGAAAACTGAAGGGGAAAATATTTACGAAAGACGGGGAAAAGTCGACCTTTGTTGTGAGTTTTGGTTTTGGGGAAAGCCACTGAGGTGAGCTACGGTGATGATTGGAAGTCACCGAGTACTTTACGTACTCTTGTTGATGGGGCTGTGTTGTATTGACCGACACTAATCCCTTGGGTTCTCTTGTTGTTGGAGCGGTGTTGTATTGACCGACACTTAGCGCTCTTGTTGTTTGGGCTGTGTTGTATTGACCGACACTAGACCCTTGTGTATTCTTGTTGGTGGAGTTGTGTTGTATTGACCGACACTTACTCCGAGTTGTGTTGTATTGACCGACACTAACTCATTGGGTTTGCTGAGATTGGGTTGTGAGCTAAACACTTTCGTGGTAAGGACGATTCGTTGTTTGGCTAACAACGTTGCATTCAATCGGGTGAATAACGGGAATGGTTCACCTGTGCATATCATGGTGAATAACGGGAATGGTTCACCTTGCATAAATGATGAATAACGGGAATGGTTCATCATATGGTGAATAACGGGAATGGTTCACCAAGGATGAATAACGAGAATGGTTCATCCAGGATGGATTTCATCCAGGATGGATAACGGGAATGGTCCATCCATAGTGAAGAACGGGAATGCTTCACTTGTGGCGAACGGGAACGCGTCACAAATCCGGATTCATATTGTGCATTTCACGCATACATTCATGCTGACTGAGACTGTGTGCTGTTTGTTTATTGAAGCAATGTTAGAGCCATAACATGCTAGGAATTACTTATATGCTTATATAACAACTTATATATATACCCTGTCACATGTTGAGTGTATATGTACTTATTGCTGTGAGTTGACCCTAACGCCTTGGCTTTGTTTGTATGTTTGTGTTTGGGCGGTCGGCCTGCTGCCAGATGTCGATGGCCGACTGGTTCTCGACGGTCTCTCCCTCGGGGGGGATCAGATATGAGCTGCTGGATCGGGATGCCCCCACCGCTTGGGTGATCGATGTGGCTGGTCACCGAGCGACGTATAGGGGAAGGGTCATGGAGGACCGGACGGATGAGCGAGGACGCCTGACGAGCGGAGTGCTACGGCGTATGGAGCTGAGTTTTGACTTGCCGCCCTCAGTTCATTGTGGACCAGGCACTGGACATGCACCACCTGCACCACCTCCGACTTCACCTTCTGTTGAGGAGGACCCAGAGGAGATCGAGCCTGCTGCTGCTGCTGCTACACCTGTTGTGCCACCTCCGGCTACTGCCATCGCTTCTACCGACGTGGCGTCGTCCTCTAGGCTCGTACAGCCGAGGAGGGAGTCTGTCGTCCCGTCTGCCTCACGTCTCTTGTCTTTCTCTTCACCGCACGGCTACCGTGTGGACCCCTTGATGAGGGTGGAGGAGGAGGATGTTCTCACAGGAGAGGTGGATGTGGAGACCGGCTCGACTAGGGCGGTGCGCATGACAGTGAGGAGGGAGGTTATGGACTTGGACACCGAGATGATTACGGTGGATTCCGACTCTGACTCCGAGAGCAGTGGGGAGAGCTACTCGCCGAGCAGCAATGAGGAGGAGGAGGATTGGTGAGCTGAGCTGGGAGGGTAGGTTAGGTATAGCGACATTTTTTGTGTAGAGCTCTGATCGTCAGTTTCTTTTTGGGACAGGGTAGGTTCCGATGTGTGGCTTTTTGTGTGGTTCTTTTGAGGAGGATCACAGGGAGTCTGTCGGAGTATAGGGGTCTTTCTTTCAGGCCATTTTTGAGTGCCGACTTTCTCTTGGATAACTGTATTTTGATACTCTTACTTACAGTGCTGATGTTGTACATATTTGCCTACGGGCGTACTACTTTGGAGTCACTGCGGCTTCGCGTGACATAGAGTGCAGCTGAGGCTGTACAGATGTATATATTGTATATCGATTAGTTAGTTGTTGGGTTTTGTCTTTACTTCTTTAACACTTTGATTTAAAGGAAAGAAAACGAAAAAAAATTTACCTGCTTTTCGCGTAAAGGTTATTTTTGGTTACTAAAGTGACACCTGGAAATCGGGGTGTTACAATAAACAGTTTGTTTAGTTCCTTTAGGAGATCAAGGTTGATCGGATCCTAGAGAAGACTAAGAGAGTGAATCTTAGTGTGAGCTAAGTCAGTGTAATTGTTAGTCACTTGTAGGTTTCAAGTGCAGTTGTAACACTTTACCTGATTAGTGGATTGCCTTCATTCTAAGAAGGAAGAAATCACCTTAACGGGTGGACTGGAGTAGCTTGAGTGATTTATCAAGTGAACCAGGATAAAAATCCTTGTGTGCTTTTCTATCTCTTATCTTTAGCACTTAGTTCTCGAAAAGATTTGTCAAAATCTTTAAGGTGGAAGTTTTATCCTGAAAACGTTATTCAAACCCCCCCTTTCTACCGTTTTTCATACCTTCATTTAGTCCCTGACCAAAATCCCCAAATCAGAAAAGTTTCAACCTCTCCATCATCTTCTTCCTCCTTATCATCTTACCCAGAAAATCAGCAATGCTTGGTTGTATTTTGGATCTTCAATTTCGCATCATCTACATTTTAGAAACTATTAACTTCAAATGAGTAAGGCTTAAAATTGCAACATATGGATATACTTAAGATCTTAGACAACTAATTGTTCCTTTAGAATTGGACAGTTAGGAGGACTTGTCAACATTAGGAGGAGACAACAATGCTAGTGTTGGTTAGGGAAGAGAAAATATTACAAAAACATGCTGGTTCCGTAATTGCCAGACTTCCCCCAATTTTTTCAATTTTAACATAAAAAAATTGAGGGAGTATACTAACACCAATATAAAATTAATTAGTATTTTTCTTTGCTAAATCCAAAGATAAGAGTCAGATATGAATATACTGAAACACTTTATCTCTCCATTCAAACACACAACCGCGTGCTTCTATATGTCTGATAAGCAGCTCAGGCAATAGAGATCTTAGTGAAAGGTGAAGCTTACACTTACAGATCTGAGGGAAGGGGAAGGGGAGGCAACAGAGACGTCCTCCTCATCATCTTACCCAGAAAATCAGCAATTTAGTCCTCTTATTCCAGAAGATTTTTACACTTATTGATCTGAGGGGAAGGGGCTCTCGAGCGATCATAAATGGTAGGAGGAAAAGTGAGGGGGTGGCCATTGAAGAAGAAGAATGAGGTTTCAATGTAGAGGATTTGAGAAAGAAAGTATTTTTAGAGTTATTTTGTTTATGGGTTTGGTTCTAGGGTTTCATATGTGAAAATGAAGGTGGTGATGATGATGATGATTTTAATACTAGTAACACCAGCTACACCGCTTTCTCACTTCACCCTCAAAAATCCATCATCATCTCCTTCGATCTCAAAACCCACGCTTTGCAAATCTTTTCCCCTTCCGAATTTGCATGGAAGCCAATAGCATCCTCTGTTTCTCTCACTAGTCATTTGTCAAACATCCACAGAGCAAGTGAAAGGAAAAAGCTTGGCCTTTTATCAACTTCTCTATGTAAGTCTTCACCTCCAAATTCAATTTTCATCTAGGTTTCTTCTGAAGTATTGAACTTTAATTGTTTTTTCTGGGTAAGATGATAAGTAGGAAGAAGATGATGGAGAGGTATAAATTTTTCTGATTTGGGGATTTTGGTCAGGGACTGAATTGAAGTTTTTAAGTTTTAAAAAAAAAATCTTAATTTTTAAATCCACGTGGAAAGTCCACGGGGCACATAACGTGCCAAATCACCTTGGCCGTTACCGTTTCCTGACGGGATCCAATCAAGGGATTAAGGTGATTGACGTTTTGCAACTTCAGGGACCACCGACAACATTTCAATAGAATAGAGACTAAAATGCCCGATGCATGAAACTTTAGGGACGAAAGTGACCATTCACCCAAGTTTACATGGAAAAATGGGCTAAAGAAGACGTTTCTTGTGTGCTCTAATACCAGTTATTTTATTTTCTTTTGAACGTTTCCTCCCTTCTACTTAAAAGAGTCAACACAGTAGACTCTTGGATTATGTATACATGTTTTTCCTACACGATCACTGGTTCATAGATTTTCATTTGTTTCCAAATTTTGCAGCAAACACCATTTTCTCTCTTTGGGTTAACTGTCTCTAACTACTCTTTCGGCTGTACTCTACACTGTATTATTTGTTCCCGCAATTAAGAATACCAATACAAGAAAAGGGTATATTGACATAAGAGACTAAAGTAGGTAGTGCCGTGTACTTGCTTTCACTCAGATATATTTGACTTATGGTAATTATTTGGTAGATTAGGAACAGTTTAACATGTAATGGAGTATAACAAGTGCCATTAGTTAATGATATGATAATTAATGGTGGAAGCTCTAGAAATCATCTGCTGCAGCCTGCAGAGTATCTACATGCTAACTCGGATTGCAAGCTTGGAACACAAAATAAAGGGTGTTTAAAACCATTAAATATAAAATCAATAACTCAATTGGAGTAGGAGAGAAATTTTGTTGAAGAAGGATGCAAGTTGGTCGCCATATTGTTTAATCACTTTAATTTTACACATGATGAACAAGATAGGATAAAGGGCATGATAGTGTTATCCTATCCTGCTGGAGCAACAAACAACATATTACAGCAGGATAGGATTACTGTTATCATATCTTGTCCACCAAACGAGCTCTTATTATTTATCACGTGTTACAATTAAGTGAAAACCAATTGGTTATAAATATTGATTTTTAATAGTAATAGACTAATTATCTATTTTCATCTCCCATTATTTAAAATTATTTATCTACTTATATAATAATTTATAATTTAAATATACAGTACTTTTGAAATAATAATATTCTTAATTTAGCTAACTTTTATTTTTAATTATCATGTGTCATAACTAATAAGTGAAAACCAATTGGTTAATTGCATAATTTTATTTAAAATATAGGTTATCTTCAAAACAATAAAATAGGCTAATTAATAAAATTTAAATTAATTTTAGTTATTTTAAAATACAGACTCATTCATGAAAATGTATCAAAAATTTAATTTAATAGAATGATCAATTTTTAAATGTATTTTTTATTCAAATATGAATTTGATACATTTTTTCTTAACATATCCTGTCTTTATCATGTTCACCTCAAACACATGATAGGATAAGAGTATATACTGCTCTTATCCTATCATGTTGCTATCCTGTTCACATATCATAACCTATCATATCTTGTTCTGACCACCAAACAGACCCTTAGAGTTAATGGATATGCAAATTTACATCCAATTAATGTATGCCACATAAGAGAGAAAGTTGCATTTATTTTTACTTTTAATTAAAATAAAAACATATTTTTTAATTTGATGGAATTCAATTGTATGTTTGTCTAAACAATTGCATATACGTTAGTTTTAACTCTTAGGGCCCGTTTAGCACGTTGTATAGTATAAGGCCTGATAGTATAAGACTTGACTGTATTAGGCCTGATAGGATAAGGCCTGATAGGATAAGGCCTAATGAAATTTTAATACTATATAGCGTTTGGTCATGCACTGTATAATTTGGTGGCAACACTGTTGGATTTATTAATCCAGCGTCACCCTTAGGATTCGATGGGCTTAACATCCCACCCCATGGCGCTTAACATCGCAGCCCCTTGAGGACTCTGTGCTATAAGGAAATAAAGTTGCGCCCTCACTAACAGCAATTGCTTTTGGCGTAGTGGTAAGCGCTTGATCCAATAAGTGGTATCAGAGCAAGGTCATGGGTTCGAATCCCCCGGCTAACACTGGGGGGGAGATTGTTGGATTTATTAATCCAGCGTCACCCTTAGGATTCGATGGGCTTAACATCCCACCCCATGGCGCTTAACATCGCAGCCCCTTGAGGACTCTGTGCTATAAGGAAATAAAGTTGCGCCCTCACTAACAGCAATTGCTTTTGGCGTAGTGGTAAGCGCTTGATCCAATAAACACAAGTTATGTGGTAGTGCTGGTATTGGAAAGTGATGATGGTGGCAGTGGTGTGGATGGTGGTGGCGGCGACGGTGGTGGTAGTAGTGGCGGTAGTGGCGATGGCGGCAGTGGTGGAGGGTGGTGGTGACAGTGGTGGTGGTGTTGGTGGCGGAGGATGGGGGCGGCAGTAGTGGTGGTATGAAGGAATCCGCGATGGTAGCAGTGGTGGAGCATGGTGGTGGTGGCGGCGACTGTGGTGGTGGCGGCAACTGTGGTGGTGGTGGCAATGGTGGTGGTAGTGGTGGAGGAGGGTGGTTGTGGTGGCGGCGGCGGTAGTGGCGGCGAAGGTGGTTGCAGTAGTGGTGGTGGTGGAGGTAAAGCATGGTGGTTGCGGCGGCGACAATGGTGGTGGTGGCGGCAATGGTGGTGGTAGTGGTGGAGGTGGTGGTGGTGGAGAGTGGTTGTGGTGGCGGCGATGGTGGTGGTGGAGGTGGCGGTGACAGTGGTGGCGGAGGCGGCAATGGTGGAGGGTGGTTGTTGGCAACAACGGTGGTGGTGGAGGGTGGTTGTGGTAGCAGCGACAGTGGTGGCGGTAGTGACGGTGGTGGTGGTAGTGGTGGAGGCTGTGGTGGTGGTGGAGGGTGATTGTGGCGGCGGTTGATTAAATATATTCAAGTAGTGTATGCATTGCACTCTTATCATGCCTTATCCATCATTTTGATGTATAAGAGGAGATTGATGTATAAGCTATACAATACAATGTGACCGCCAAACAATGGATAAGTCCGTAATGAATTGTATCAATTTATACTATCATGGATAAATGACGTACCAAATGAACCCTTAGTTTTACTTCATCTCCCTCTGAAAGAATGAAGAGGAAGAAATGTGTATAAAATTTTATGATGATTTAATTTATACATGCTTGATTTCTATCTTTTATAAATCTCTTAATCAAAGTTTAAAAAAAGATAAGGAATATTATATAAATTTGAGAGCATGAGAGCAGAACACAATGTTCGATTCATGGAACATAGAATTGAAATATAAAAGAATCTTATGAACAATTAAACGTATAATACTATCACAATATTCTATCCCTTGTGCCAATGGCAATGATGAAGCTTCGGTTTTGAACAAGATGAAAGGTTGCTTTATATCCGAAAAAACGTACTCCCTCCATTTCAAAATAGTTGTTGTTTAAGGTAATGCACATAGTTTAAGAGCTCATTAATTTTCCTATAACACCCCTATTTAAAGTTAAGTTTTATTAAAGAGAGAGCATGATACTTATTGATTAAGTGATTGGAGAGAATTGTGATTGGTGAGAATTGAAGGTGGTAGGTGAGAGATACAATATCAAGTGAGGATATATATGGAAAAATATGTGATAAATAGTCTTGAAATGCTAAAACAACAACCATTTTGGAAAAAATGTGATAAGCTAAAACAATAACCATTTTGGAACGGGGGGAGAATCAATTAAATACAACCTTTTAGACGCGCAAAGTCAATGCAAAACATACATTATGGTACATTTAACTATTTGTAATCATCTACTCACACTTTATTTTTCCTCTTATTTTATTTACACATATTTTTCATCCATCCACACTATATATAGCGTTATCCGCCGAACGCTAATTAGCGTCAACTCAATGTCAATTAGTGTCAGCTCCAATTGACGCTTATATATCACTAACCAACGTAGCATTTTCTCACCGATCATTAGCCTGGTTCACAACTAATGCTATTTTGACCAATCAAATTAGTGTTGTAGCCCTACAACGTAACTGCAGCTAATGTGAAGTAGATCTAGCCCATCTCTTAGTAGATCAACCTAAAGAGACGTGAAAGTCCAAGTCAGTTATTCACCATACCAAATTGCAAGGCTTTGTCGCGAAGGTTTCTTGACTCCAAACCTTAGAAGATCATGAATCGTTTTGTTGACCAGCTAGGTTGTGAAATCTCGCCGAATTTTTAGGCGGATGACCAATCACACATCAACTTGAGTCAGCCACCCATGGACAAAGGCGTCCAAGTTCATCCTCCAGGCGCACGCTAGTAAATATTATTATAAGTGATTGTCATCTCCCCATTAATGTGATTAATAAGATCTCTTTATCCCCTTCTATTCCTTATGTAATTTATCAATCACCTTCATGATTCTAATACTAATCAAAGAAGACCTCAATTCTATAATAGGCTTCTTCATGCTTAATATCTCTTAATCTTCTTCCATTCCTTATGTAATTTCCCAATTACCTCCATGATTGCAATATTAATCGAAAAAGACCTCAATTCTATAATAGGCTTCTTCATGCTTAACATAATCCTATTTATTTACTGAGAAATTCTAAGACATAATTTTGTGTTTAACATACCTAACCTTGTTTCTATAGTTTCTTTATAAACAATATCAAACTACCAAACTTTAGGTGCCCACTAGGGTGGACACTTATTTTTTTTGTCCATCGGTGCACCATAATCATATACCGTTAGATCTGAGAATATTGGAATATTATTTTATTGGATGGTTAGGATTGAATGATGATAAAAATGATAAAAATGTAAATTTGTAATCCCTATTCATCTTCCCTAACCCACCTTGCTCTTCATTTTCCCTAACCACCGTGTCCACCTGACCAGCGTCGTCACCGCCTACAGTTTCAGAACCTCTCCCCCCTCACTCCCACACCAATCTGAGATGGAAATAAATAACACAAGAAAGGGGGGTTTGAATTGTGTTCTTGAAAATTGCTTTTTAAAACATAGGTTTGTGAAAAGAATATTAGTTCTTAAGAAAACGTTTAGCATGACTTTTCGTAAACCGTTTAGTGCAGCGGAAATATAAGCAAGTAAGGCAGACGATCAACACACATAGATTTATACTGGTTCACCCTAAACGATTGGGCTACGTCCAGTACTTGGCCACCACCAAGATTTTTACTAGCAAGTATCAAGGACTTCTCAAATACAAGTATTCTCAAGGACTTCTCCTACAAGTATTATCACACACTTCTCCAAGTATTCTACATGACTCCTCCTACAAGTATTGTTCAGGACTTCTCCCACAATCTTTACAAGATTAGTTCACTCTACAAGATTTCTCTTCGTTCAAGAGTAAAGGTAGAGAATTTATAGCACTGGAACTCTAAGTGTTTGGGTTCAGATTTGACTTTGGTTCACTTAAGAGTTCTAAATATAAGAGAGAAAGGAATAAAGAGATTTGACTCTTTTAAGGTACGAGGTTCTCTCTTTCACTTGCAGAAATAAAGGCTTGGGTTTGACACTTAAAGAGTTTCTGCTTGAGCTTTGAATGCTTTGAAGAAGATTGGAATGAATGCTTGAGTTCTTGTCTTTCATAATTAATTCTCTCTTAGTCTTCAATCTTCAAGAGTGCCTTATATACTCGCTTGCTAGTGTTGAAGCCGTTGTGAGACATAATCCGACCGTTGCTGTAGCCGTTGTGTTATAAGATCCAACCGTTGATTCAAATGAGTTCGGTTGGTAGCTTCATTAAAGGCAAGCTTAGAGGCAAGTCTATCCTTTAGCAGGAATTGTGATGTTTGTCAGCTAGTAGGTGGCGATAGACTTGGGTTACTTTTCAGAAATGAGACAATTGAGAAATATGATGTTGACCGTTTGTCCTTTTCCCTTGTTGGTCAGCGTGCCTTTAGCTAAAGTAAAATAGTCTTCACGTGATCAGATTTGAATGTAAGTCTTACATTTGGTTGCCTTTTGATTTGAATGTAGGGCAATTGGTTACAATCTGACTTTATCTTTGGCGCTCAAAAATTGTCTTCAATATTTCTGACTGATGACGTGGCATTGGTCGGTCAGAATATATGCGTCTTGACTTGGATGAGTTTGCTTGCCAAACAGTCTTGTGACTTCTGAAGCTTTTCTTTTTGTGATGATTGAACGTTGAAGCATATAACATGAATTGAGTTTCTCCTGAAATTCAAGTGTTATAATAAGTTTAGTTTTCAATATAAATACTTCTATAAAAATTGTTATGATCAAAATAAGATTTTAAAAACGTTATGACGCGTTTGAACTGAACGCAGTCACCATCACCGAAAAATCCCGAAACTAGAAACTCGAAATCCCCACTGCCAAATACACAGAAAATACCCATAACCCAAGATAAACTAAACCCAGAACCCAACCAACCAAACCCCCCATGAAATCAGCCCACTTTCACCTGTGCTGCATACTATAGGACTCGACGGTGCTGCTCATGCTGTTGTTGGTGGGTTAGATCGGCTCGAACTTGGAGAAACCATGGGAGAGGGGGATTTGGGAGATATCGTCGACGCCGTCAATGATTTCGTTGGGGGTGGGGAAGTTGGTATTGGCCTTGGGCCCGCAAAAGGAGCGGGCGGTGGTGTCGTAGGCACGAGCCACGTTCTCGACGAAACCGAAGGTCCTGAGCCAGACGCGAGCTTTCTTCCACAAATCTCTGCTCTCTGTCGCGAATTTCCCCCGGGACGCTTCCTCACGCTGCGAACCCTCATTTCCTTCTCCCTCGACCTTGCAAATTTATGCATGGAGAGCATGGGGATGGAGAAACCCTTGTGGTTTTTGAAGATCTGAAGAACAGAGAAGTTGAGCATAGAAATGAAGATCTGAAGAAACCCTTGGGAGAACAGAGACCAGAGAACATGAGCACGACGAGCATGAGCACAGAGAAAATGTAAATCAGAGAAGCCTAAATCATGAGATTCGAAGCTTCCGGTTTGCGATTTGAACCTTGACTGTGATTGAAGATACTGGGTTGTAATTGCAAGTTGAAGCTTCTAGGTATCTCTCTTAGATGCACGTTTGAAATTTGGGGAAAATGTTCACGACGAGCATGAGCACAGAGAAAATGTAAATCAGAGAAGCCTAAATCATGAGATTCGAAGCTTCCGGTTTGCGATTTGAACCTTGACTGTGATTGAAGATACTCGGTTGTGATTGCAAGTTGAAGCTTCTGGGTATCTCTCTTAGATGCACGTTTGAAATTTGGGGAAAATGTTGAAGGATTGAGGGTTTAGGGTGGTGAGTGAAGAATTATTGTTGTTAAATGAGTTTGCAGGGACTAAGGAGTGTGGGCGGTGGGTCGGGGGAGATGATTTTTGCAGGGAGGAGTGAAGAATTCTTGTTGGTCAAGGAGCAAGTTGCTGAATATATATTTTTTTTAATTTTTTTAATATATTGCATGTGAATTACCAAAAACAACCCTTAGTGCACCGGTGAACCATTTTTAAAATTGCGCACGGGCCCCCCAAACTTTAAAGCCAAGTACCATACTTTCTTAGCACAACAACACTCAATCTTTTAATTGAATGTTATATCAAAAGATAGAGACTATTTAAGGAATTAGCTTAATGAGAGTTTGAGCCCTATCTATATTATATAGAACTTTATTCTTTAACGCAAGTCCATGCAACTCGATTATTTGTATACTCCAAAATTATTAGCTTCTAGATTTTGAAATGCAAAAGACAGAAAGAGAGAAAGTGTGATGCGAATATTATTTTTTTTTACATTGTGTTGAGAATTTAAGTGCGGAGTTAGAGTCCCACATTGGTTAAGTTTGGGTGAGTAGAAGACTTTATAAGAGATGTGACGTCGATATCTCTTAGTGTCTTACTCCTCGGCCCATGTGCTCTCCTGTCTCCCCAACACATTGAAAAGACAAATTACACACTCCAAAAATTAATTCATGCACCTTTCCCTCCTCAACTTATATTTTGCTCAGCTCTTATCACTTGCTCTATATCCTTCGAGGAGTAGCTATTCTGTGAGCCTGAAATCATCACAACTGTTAAGTTTCATTTTCTGCATGGATGTCATAATTCAAACCACTAAAATCGCGACATTTTGTTTGCCCAAAAGCACACGCATAACCAAGCCAATTTCAGCTAACAACCAAATCAAAAGATGATAAAAGAATAGGAAAACAAAAAAACCCCACAGAAGAAGAAGAAGCTAGTGCATACTAGGATGATTCTCCTTTGCATATTCATCAATTTTCATCTCACACCCTCACACGTACGTACGCTTCTATCAACTTAACAGCGACTCTATAATGCCAAAATTTTCCCAACTACCTCTCCTAAACCCTTTCTCATTAGAATCTATCTTACTATAAATACACAAACACAAACATCACTTTTAACTTCAAACCCCAAAACCCAATTGCTAATTCAAAAACACTTCTCTAAAACAATTGATACACCCTCTTAATCCTATCATATATACCATACCATATCATATTCATATTTGATTCAATTTCAAACACAGCATCATCATCATGATGCAAATGGAGGATAATCTACTTCCTCTCTTCTTCACCATAGCAGCTGCACTATCCGCATACTTCCTCTGGTTCCATCTCCTCACTCGAAACTTCACCGGTCCAAAGGTGTATCCTTTCGTGGGCAGCGTCCCGGTTCTGTTCATGAACCGGAACCGTGTCCACGACTGGTTCACCTCGAACCTTTGCAAAGCCGGAGATTCAGCCACCTACCAAACCTGCATCCTCCCCTTCCCTTTCTTGGCCCGCAAGCAAGGTTTCTACACGGTCACCAGCCACCCGAAAAACATCGAGCACATCCTCCGAACGCGGTTTGACAACTACCCGAAAGGACCCCGGTGGCAGACCGCCTTCAACGACCTCCTCGGCCACGGAATCTTCAACAGCGACGGCGAAACCTGGCTTGTCCAGCGCAAAACTGCCGCGCTCGAGTTCACCACTCGGACGCTCCGCCAAGCCATGGCCCGGTGGGTGAACAGGACCATCAAAAACCGGTTATGGTGCATTCTTGATAAAGCCGCAAAGGAGAAAGTTCAAGTGGATCTTCAAGACCTTCTTCTTCGCTTAACATTTGACAACATATGTGGACTCACCTTCGGTAAGGACCCGGAAACGCTCTCGCCGGATCTACCGGAGAATCCGTTTTCCGTGGCGTTTGACACCGCCACTGAAACCACCATGCAGAGGCTCTTATACCCAGGTTTGATCTGGAGATTTCAGAAGTTTTTTTGCTTCGGTGCGGAGAAGAAACTGAAGGAGAGTTTGAAGATTGTTGAAAATTACATGAATGAAGCCGTTTCAGCTCGTGAGGCATCTCCCTCTGATGATCTTTTATCGCGGTTCATGAGGAAACGCGACACCGCTGGGAAACCGTTTGACGCGGCGAAGCTGAGGCACATCGCACTGAACTTCGTCCTCGCCGGGAGGGACACGTCGTCGGTGGCGCTGAGCTGGTTTTTCTGGCTAGTGATGAACCACCCGCTCGTGGAGGAGAAAATCGTCTTGGAGTTAGCGGCGGTTTTGACAGACACTCGCGGCGAGGAAACGGGGAAGTGGGTGGAGGAGGCGGTGGATTTTGAGGAAGCTGATAGGCTGGTTTATTTGAAGGCGGCGCTGGCGGAGACGCTGCGGCTGTACCCCTCCGTGCCGGAGGATTTCAAGTATGCTTTAAACGATGATGTTTTGCCGGACGGGACGGTGGTTCCGGCGGGTTCGACGGTGACGTATTCAATATACTCGGTGGGGAGGATGAAGAGTGTGTGGGGGGAGGATTGCATGGAGTTTAAACCGGACCGGTGGCTTTCGGTTCAAGGAGACCAGTTCGAACCGCCCAAGAATGCATACAATTTTGTGGCGTTTAATGCTGGACCGAGGACCTGTCTGGGGAAGGACCTGGCTTACCTGCAGATGAAGTCTGTGGCCGCTGCTGTGCTGCTGCGATACCGTTTGGCGCTGGTTCCCGGTCACCGGGTTCAGCAGAAGATGTCCCTCACACTCTTCATGAAGAACGGCCTCCCTGTGTTCTTGGAGCCGCGTCAGCTTCAACCAGTGCCAGCGGAGCTAGTCACCTCTGCATAGAAGGGGCGATGATACAAAAGCATTCACTTTCTGCCAAACATTCTTTAATCATGTCACTTTGTAGTGGTTTTTAACCGCAACAGTTTGTTTGTGACGGTTAACCTTCACAAAGTAATATGTTTGAAGAATGTGAAGAGAAGTGAATCTCAACACTTTCCGGTAGAAGAAGGGGTTATCTACTGTTTTGGTCATGCACAGTAACAAGGACTATATGGTCATTTTATGTGTTTTTATATGTTATTTATCATTGTTTTGGGAGGGTGAGTTTGTTCCACTGTTAAGTTGGTGTGTCAAACTTGAGTCTAAGTTGCTCAACTAAAGTGGTAAAGTGGTGTCATTAATTTGTTGTTTCTGTTCCATCTCAGAAGATAGGGGACTTCATACTGTGTTAAACTGTTAATCAATAAATCAATCACACAAATATATATGATATCATTTTTTATTTTCAATTTGGATGTAACAAATTTGATTACATGAGCAAGGAACTCTGTTTTTTTTATCAGTAATCATTTATACACTAAAATCCTATCAAGCAAGGATGCTAATTAATGGTGTTCTGATACAGATTCAATTTAAAGGATTATTCTACTCTACATGTCTTAGCCAAGTAGTTTTACTCAGTTTACTCAGTCCAGCTAAACCAAAAAAGTCACTGCTACTTAACTATAGTTTTGGACTCTTAACCACATGGTCCACATAATTTATAAATACAAAGTAAAAATTTATCTTAAGTGTTATTAGTTCACCTAAGATGAGGTTAAATCAACCAACACCCTAATGGGTGATTCAAACAACATTTTCTTTTTATCATATCATATATGTATTCTTCATTTCTATTTTTCTTCATTTCTTATTTTAAGTATATCTATGCTCATCGGAATTCGGATGTTACCCAACATTTTCTATTTTCCTATGCTAATTAAGATGAAATTGGTTGTTGAAAGTAGCTCTTCAACTATATCACAAGTCTTACAGCATCATTTGCATAGCTTGTTGCACACATTTTTCTTTCACCTCCTTTCATTAATATGATTGGCCACAATAGGAAGAAATTAAAAATTAGATACGGTGTATCACAATAGGAAGAAATTAACAATAATATTTTTCCACGCCTTTTGAGTGAAATTTACCTCCAAATGCTTAAAAAATAGGAAAAGAAGAAAGGGTAGGTAATAGAATATAATTTCTTTTATATGGGTGATGTAATGAAAAAGGAAAAAAACTTCATCTTTCTTAATTCCTAAGACACCCGTTATTAAACTATTGGACTAAACTCAAAACTACTACTGTCTGTACATCAGAATAATGCTAAAATATTATTTAGTATCATATTACCATTATAAATTATGCATGCATCAAGAATATAAAACAAAGCGTCTACCTCAAGCACCCCAAAAAAGGAAAGACATCCCAGCGGTGCATTATGGCATTTAGTCTGACAACACTCACTCACATTACCAACTTGTTTGACCCCAGGCAAGTAAAAACTGGCAGATAAGAAATTGGAAAGACAAGAACCTTCATGAATGATACTGCATAAATTACATTACTTGTCACAAAATTGATGTGTTGGTTTGGAAATTTTGGAATTCATATTTACACGTATGTATGATGCTAAATTAATTGAGCAAAGATCATGAACTAGATTCCCACCAAAAACAGAAAGATGAGAGCAGCCCTTGGTAAAACATCAGGGATTAAATTATGCCAATTCACCTTTCAAGGACAAGGGCACATGTCATCCCTCTAATCAATGTTCAATGCTCTCTCTATCCACAAAAAATTACCATTTTGGAAGTTCCAAGTAAATTGAGTTGCTTCGTGGTTAAACCTTCTTTTCTTCTCCTTGTCCTTCTTCTTCTGTGGGAAACTACTCAAAGTTTTTCTATACATAAGCCAAGTTCCAATGATCAGTGACAGTGAATTATTCCAAGATCCTTTCACCAGTTGAAAAAAGGTTCCACACCACAGTTCCAACCAAATATAGCCCTACTGAAACCTTGAAAACATCATCCCAGGAGCCTGAAAATGTTCAAAGAGAACAACAGTGTCATATTCTTGTCCCAAATATCAGATTTTATTTAAGTATATTTGAGTACCAGGAGGGAGGAAAATTTTCAAAATCAACTAAAATAGTTTAGAACATGAATTGCATGGTTGACAATCTCCATTTGTTGTAATGAGTAATACAGTATCATTCTTAACCACAAGGAATTGTGTTACTGACTATAGAGAGCTCCATAACTTTACCAGGAGGGAGTCAAATTTCCAAACTCAACTAACGGAGTTTAGAAATTTAATTGTCAATCTCCATTTAATATGCAGAACGATGAAATAAATGTTTTCACGGGAGAACAGAACCGAAGTAAACATTGTGAAGCTATACATTCCACTCCCACCACCATCAAAGTGAAGAGATAAAGAACCACGAAGTTACTCCAAGATAAAAACAAATAAGACCGTGCTTGAAAGAACTAATTTGAGCTTATCGTATATATGCAAGCATTTGCATAAGTTTATGAAAATGGCTTATGACCTACCTATAAGTTATTTAAGCTTACTTTCAGAAGTGGTTCGGATCAGTGTTTCAAATTGCGGACCGCATCACAAATTGCGGCCGCAATATTGCGGTTGCGGCGGTGTCCGAAACGGCATCACACCGCAATTGCGGGGTGATTTAAATTCCCCTGTAGCGGCCGCAACATAACCGCAACTCACCCGCAACTCACCGCAACAAGGCCGCAACCCACCCGCAACGCACTCTTTCAAGCCGCATCTGACCTTTCTAGGCCACAAACTCTCGACTTTCTTCCGATGTGAGGTTCAAATACGCCGTTATGATGAATTGCTCTGTTGATAAGGCCATTTTAGAGATCGTGGTTGAGTAGCACTGGTATGTGTTTGATGCAGTTGGGGAAAGTGAAAAGAAAATTAGAGAAGAAGACTTGGTGTGGTAAGTCGTGACATTTGAGGGAGGGGCGTGAGTGGGTCTGAGGTAGGTGGGAGGAAAGTGAAAAGAAAATTGGGGAAGAAGACTTGGTATGGTAGGTGTGGTTTTCTTTTCTCTGTGGAACAGTGGAAGGTAGATAGATGAGAGTGGAAGCAGTAGAAAAGTCCAGAATAAGGGAATAAGGTTAAAAAAATTAATTAAAATGATTAGACAGATTTTTAAGAGTATTTTAACAATGCTTTCATTTTAAAAAACTAGTATATGTTTGATTGTTTTACTTAAAATTAATATAAGGATCATTATATTATCTTTCTATTTTTGAAGTGTTTTTTGAGGTGATATTATAAATAAAAGATTTAAAATAATTTGATATACTTTTTTCTAATTTTTGTGAATTTATTTTAAAAATCACGCTGCAATAGCCGCAACCCGCATTGCGGTAGCCGCATTGCCCGCATCCGCAACGACCGCAACCGCGTCCGCAACCGCGACCGCAACCTAGAACACTGGTTCGGATGAACTTATGCACAAGCACTTATACCTAGCTATAAGCTATTTTGCACTAATTTCAATAATCTTCTCTAATTAGCTTATGATTCCATAAGTGCTTAATTAAGTTGTTTATCCAAATGCATCCTAAATAAACAAAATAACTTTGGACCGTAATCTCGAATATAGTACAAAATTTGGTTAAGGTAGTTTGGACATGTGCAAATAAGACATTTGAGGCACCAATGAAAATAGTTGATAACATGGATCTTAATTCTGTAATGAGGTAGAGGGAGGCGAAAAATAACGTTTGGAAGATATTATTAAAAGAAACCTCAATGTCAATCATATCCCACAAAATTTGAATTTTGATCAAGCGCAATGCATCGTCTGATCCAAATAGCCGACTCACTTAGTGGGATAAGGCTTTTGTTATTGTTGTTGTTGTAGTCTAGGGTGCAGTGTCAGCACATTACCATATTGCTAAAAGTCAGAGTACTACTGAGACTCAGATTGTGCACAACATAAACTATACTCAATCTCCGATCCTTCATGTAAAAGCTTAAGCTAGGAATGGTGACAATTGACATTTTGGAAACAAGCAAATATGAGGAACACTTACCATGCTGCAGAATGTAACCTGTTGCTGCAGTTCCAAGGACACCAGCCAGCACTCCAGCAGTATTAGATAGACCAAGCAATATCCCCTAAGGAGAAAAATAGGAAATAAATATAGGAACCTTTCCTTCCCAAATGACATAACAAGAAAACCAATTATGAGAAGATGACTAAGAGGTCAAGAATTAGCATACATATAATAAAAATATTTGTCGCATTCTTATTCCACAAATCAAATATAGAGTCCATGTTGCCGAAAATTATAGGTACAATGATTCCACTCACAGAATATCGAGGGGCTATATCTTGATGGTTTGAATACAATCCAGACTGTGAGAATGCATCAGTTCCCTGTTCAGAAAGAATTTGAAACAAGTTAGGAAAGACAAATCTCCATGGAATAAATGGATGAACGACCACTGTCTAATTTTTACACAAAGATTTAGCAAAAATAAAAGGTTAGTTATGTTGTCTTACAAGAAGTTTAAAGAAACTATTGTCAAGAAAATTTAGTTTCACCAGTCGAATTCTCAGATAACTTTTTTGCCACTTTACGATGTATTTGAAATACAGGAATGAAATACCATTCGGGCAATATTTCTAAAGGAGTTATAAATGGACCAGCGGGTTCTATGAGAATAAAACAATGGAGGCAAACCATGAATTATTTGATAGTTCAATTTAAGAAACTTTATTAGCAGTAGCTCTTTCTCCAGAAATAATTCAAGAGACACACATAAATAATAAACAGATTTTAGGTTAGGATTACACACACTACCTTATCAGAATAAGAATATTAAGTAGAAAAAAGAAGCAAACCTGACTGCAAGTCATACACAAAACAGCCATTACAGGAGAATGAATGTGGCTCAATTGAGTTAAGAAGAAAGCAGGGCCAAGAAACCCAACTGTTTGCATAATCTGCAAAGAAAATGTAGAACTATAACGCGAAGCAATAGGCTATTAGCAATGGCATTGAGTTCAGCAAGCAAGTAGTCAATGGCAGGCTGCTAGATACTTAAGGTCAGAGAAGGCAAAGAGGATTTGTCTCCAAATTTTGTAAAAAAAAGTTTTGATACTATCTTCAACAATATGAAGTAGTTCAAAAGAAATGTTGTCATTTCCATTATTAACATTAGGATACATACATTGAATAGATATATTTCTAACATAAAATGAGATAACTAGAAGATTTTATGGGGCCTGATAATAAGTCACCTAATGAGTAAGTGCATGTTTGGAAATCCTTCTACAATTGATTCTAAAGCTAGAATCAATTATGAGGAGAAGTTTATCTGAGTATCTGCTGGGTTTCAGAATTGATTCCGAGGAAAGATGTTGAACCAAACATGAAAGTTGTATTGACAAATTTAAAACCTCAAATGTGGGCCTACAGCTTCCCAGACATATCCATAAATTAAGGCAACAACTGTAAACTATTTTCACAAATTAAGAAACATGAAATAATCCTAATCGAACATATTTATATAGAAAATAAATTAAATAAAAATCCATAAATTAAACCTACATGTATAAATTATTTTCACAAATTAAGAAACATGAAATTATCCTGATAGAACTTATTTATATAGAAAATAAATTAAATATAACAATCTACATGACAATTTTGTGATAGGAAAAAAGAAGCAAATTAGATATTGATCTTGTTAATGTTTTTTATTATTACATGAGTAAAAGGATAGGCAATAGATCCCTAGCCCTTCATACACAAGGAACTTTGTCAAGAATTAATTTAGATAGCTATTTTTCCGAGTAGAAGCAATAAGTAAAACTATAACAAAACTATGGCAGAGAGATACCTTGCGGACCGTTGTAACTGATACACCTTTGCTGACAAGAGTGTCTGCAATCCAACCTCCAAGATTTGCAGAAAGTGCCATTGTAAACCACGGTAAAACACAAAACAGCCCCGATTCTGTAAGGTTGAACTTCAAAACCTAGGATTATATTTGAAAATAACTTGGTTAGCTTTAAACAATCATTTGTTTTCCGAGTATCAAAGAAGATTACAAATCAAAATATTTTGTAATTGGTATGTCAAGATGTTAGTTAAAACTTCCAATCAAAAGATGAAATCTATAAGCCTCAGGATCAATAATACTAAGAGTTGAGCCTTTGACAAATATTTCCAGTAGGATGCGTAAAATATTAAATATCAGAAAGCATGCTCACACATTGAATTATATGACATCAAAGGTTGACAACTAAGTAGAGTGAATGAGCTGCTTGTTTATACCAATAAACCATGTTGTTATCAGGTGAGATAGTTTCAACAAAAGAATGAGATGAATGGATAAGAAGATAGTAGAATGAGCAGGGAGTTGAAGGTTCTGGGAGAAAGGATGAAGAGGTAATAATCTGAACTCTCTATTATAGCTTTAAAGAGAAAAAGCCTCAGGCAGTAAAAATCAAAAGCTTCAACATGCAAATAAAAAGAACATAGCAATAGCATCATAAATGGCTTCTGAAACCATGGTCTATAGCCAACTGATGAAAAGCAAATGTGCACACCATCTCTTATTCTCTTTTTCTTCCTTTGTCCCAATATTATTTAGATCATTTGCTTGGTTTCCTACTTCTGTAAATTACAGCATCAATGTTCCCTCTTCCCTGTCCATATCTTATACCTAGAACCAGATGATGAAAACAATTTAAGTTGTGGTTCCTTGAGTACTTCTCCTTGCATATAGGTACAGGAAACTTTATCATCCAAAGAAATTTATGCACAGCAGTTGTAAGGACTAAAAAAGAAAATACGGGCATGATCTAGCTCCTTCTGTACCACATCATGTACTTGGGTAAAATGCCCAAAAAACAAAAAGAAATACTCCCTCCGTTCCAAAACTATTGTAGTTTTAGTTTTTTCACAAAGTTTAAGAGTTCATTAATTGGTGTTATAATTTGACTAAAATACCCTAATTTAATATGAGTTATAAGAAAGAAAGAGAATGAAAATCATTGGTCAACTAATTGGTGAGAGTTGTGATTGGTAGAAATAAAAGGTGGTACTTGGGAGATACACTATTAAATGAGGGCATGAATGGAAGAGAATGAGATAAAGTGCTTTGGATATGTAAAACAACAATGATTTTGGAACAAAATAAAAAAGCTAAAACTACAATAGTTTTGGAACGGAGGGAGTACTTACTTGATTATAGTATGTTGGCATCCATGTTAGAAGAATGAAAGTTCCCCAGTTATGGCAAAAATGGGACACTATCAGGGCCCAGACAGGTGCTTTTGACAAGATTAATCCCCAAGGTATTTCTTTCAATGGTTCCTTGGAAAAACTATTGGTAGGAATCAACTTCTTTTCTTCAGGCCGCAATTCAGGATCTTCAAGAGGTGAACTATGTGCCTATGAATTCCAGAAAAAACAGAAAAGATTAGCACATGAGAAAATAGTAAATATTCTAAGATAGTGAGAGCTTCAAGGGGGGAAGTTGTGGTCGCAAAAATCATAATAAAGAATCAACCTTCAAGTCAAAAAAGTGTTTCTATCAAGAGAGAACATGTGCGCAAGTATTTTCAAAGTTCATAGAGAAACCATCTATGTTCGTGCGCATTTGGAAATCCTTCAACAATTGATTCTAAAGACAAAATCAATTATGGGGAGAAGAAACTATGAGTAGCTTCTGAGTGCCAGAATTGATTCTGAGGAAAGATAAGCTGAACCCAACATGCTAGAAAAGGAAATCATTAAACAATACAAATCTTACCTTACTAAGCCACACAGAAAACCAAACCGTCCCTAGAGAACCAAAGGAGTAAAATACTGATGGCCATCCAAACTGATGAATTAGGAAGGGTGAAAAGGCCAGTCCAGTAACTGATCCTAGGTACATGCCACTGTAGACAAGCGCTAGTGATCTACTTCTCTCTGCCACAGGAACCCATTTAGATAGAATATTATTCATGGCTGGCATAGCAACACCCTAGAAGGGGGTCAAAGGAAGTCAGCTCAACATGTAAAAAAGCTATCATGACATTGTATTGTCACTAACTAGATTAATCTAATCATTACTAAAATCAGTGACAATATGGATTATAGCAAAAGAACATTTAATTTATTTATTTATCATTAGATTTTTCTTTTCCAACTAAACAGAAATTGTAAGCTTTTTCCTACTAGTTTAATGCAGGAATGCATACAGTTTAGATCATTTTAACAGAACCCACCTCACCAATCCCCATTAGCGCACGAGCAACTAGTAGGAAAGGCAACCCAAGTTTGGCAGCTACAGGAGTGAGAATAGTCGCAACAGACCACCAAACCACTCCAAATCCTAATACCTGCTTTCCCCCTACTTTGTCTGCCCATACTCCACCAGCAATCTGCAACAAATGTCCACCTATGCTTAAGAGTCATGGCTCCAAGTTCAAATCCATACAAACAATTAAAGAGTTACAAGTCAGACTTAAATTTATCAAAATGAAATCACATTTACCTGAGTGAGGAGGTATCCCCAAAAGAATGAAGACTGTATTAAACCGACAGTGCTGGGGCTCCAGTTGTACTCTGCTGACATAGGAAGTATAGCAATGCTCATATTTACCTGCACATGTGAAACAGATTGAAGTTTCTTTGAGCTAAAGCTAACTGAAGACTCCAAACTCCACAGCAGTACTAAACTACTAATCTAAGGTTTTCAAATTCAACCATTTGGTTTCTTTCTCTCTTTCACTTTCCATGATAACCAAATTTAGATATACTTAATTAAGTGAACCCCAGTGATGAGACATGCTTTTTTTGTGGTTAAAAGTGTTGATACACGCTTCTATAAACCCAGGGCGCCTTTTTGTAATGGGTTTACTCAATTACACTTACTTTAGCTGCTCATGAGCATGGCCAGCCCAACTCTAAGGCAAGTGAAGCCCTTGTTTTAGGCTCAAAAAATATTAAAGAAAGTCATTGAGTAGCTGATAAGTGACATTAAAAGCAAGTATATAATCAATTTTGATATATAGACATCCAAACAGTAACGACACCCCACAGACATCCAATTTTTTCTCTATATCTCTTTTTCCATCACATCACATCATATATCACATTCATCACTTACCTCTCTTCTCTTTCTTTCACACTCTACTAAATTTGGGTGTCTACTGTCTACACTCTACACTCAAATGGGTGCCTACTTGTCATTGACTCATTGTTGATATATTATTACTACAACAGACCCTAGTAATACTCTCTTTCCTAAGTTATAACTAACCTATTTATCTCATTCATTTGACTATTTATATTCTATGAATCAAAATTCAAAATCATCAAAATACTTGTTACCAAAACAAGTCATCAAAAATACTAATTACCATAAATGTTTAATACCTACTAAATACAAACTAACATTAGTTACACTTTTCAAATATTGTATATTGTTCTTTCAACAACAACAATAGCCTTATCCCACAAAGTGAGGTTGGCTATATGAGGAACATTGTTGATAATGGGATTATTTTTAACAACATCTTCCCATGTTCTTTTTGGCCTTCTTCTACCTCTCTTCTCATGACTAAATACCATATTATCAACCCTTCTCCCCAGTGCCTCCATAGTCCATAGGTCTTCTTTGAAAATGTCAATACCACCTTACCGATTTTCCGTCAGCTTCTCCACAATAGGCGTCAATCCAATACCTTCTCTTAATCCGGTCATTGCGTATCTTATCCTTTCTATTGTGCTGACTCATCCATCTTTAACATTCTCATTTCTGTTACTCCAACTTCTCCCTCATATTGTCCCACTAAAGCCCAACATTTGCTACCATAGAGGGAGATGGTTTACGAGTTTAAAAAGTTGAAATGGTGAAATATGACTGAAATCTGTTAATATTGCTATTCTATAGTTTCAACTTTCAAATAAATTATTTTTATCAATTAAAACATACCTTATCTTAAAGTTGGGCTTTAATCTAGGTGCAGCCCTGCTAATGACAAGTAACCATTGCTCTACAGCTATAGTTTCATAGCAAAAGGACAATGCTTTGAGAGAGGAATGCAGTTTTGAATAGGGGAGAAATGGGGAAGGGTGCTTACTCTGTCCATGTTACAAAGGAGAAACGCAGAGAAGCAGAGGATGACGATGACCCATCTCTTAGGAAACACTTGCCACCACGCTGCTGCAACTTCTTCCAGCTCCTCCACATCATCCAAACCAGGGACCTTCTTCTCAAGGGCAACATCCTCATGCAAGCTGGATGATTCGTGCGCGTGCTTCTCCGACTTGACATCCGCCCACACCTTTCCACCACCGCCCCTTCTGCCGGTAACACGGAAGACGAGGCAGCTCCGCAAGTGTAAAGGGAACAGTGAAGTACTGGAGGAGGTGGTGGAAGTTGCATGGTTGAAGTGGGTGGTTCTGCGTGAAGGGGAAGAGGGTGAAGGAGGAGAGAAAGAGAAAACAAGAGCTCTGCCACTCATCGTGGCTCTTCTTCTTCTTCTTCCTCTGCTCTGGTTGGAGCTTGCGGTTACTGTAACAGCTCAAGATTTGAAGGGACAGTGGAGGGGATATTTATCTGCACTGGTCCTCGTTTTGACACGTGGAGTATGTTTAGAAACGACTCACTATGACAGGTTAAGGAAGGACTATTGGATGGGAGGAGAGTATCATGATCATCTATATATATATATATCTATATATATTCATTCAAATCAAATCTATTACCCGTGGCCGATCCATGATCTGGGCGGGTCAGGGTTCAAATTTTTCAAATAAACATATCAGTAAATATATAATTAAAAATATAACTTTCTCATCTCTAGCATAGATTTTTTTTGGTGCAAATAGGTGAATCTTTAGTGTAAATAAGTGCAAAACCTGGTCTACTAGTATAATTTAAAATTTTCAGGGTTCAAAAAAATATATATAAAAGGGTGAGTTGAATTTTTTTTTCCAGCGGGTTCATCTGAACCCCTTGAAAATTATGTCGTTTTTTAACTTACAAGACTTACACACACCAATATATATAGAGTGAATTTTGTGCCTGAGTAAAAATTTGGATACCGTGCATAAATGCAATGTGCGCCTATGGACAATTGACATGTGTAATACTTTAATGATATCGTGTATGAGGTGCCAAATATTTTTTATTGCCATCCCAGTTATGTTTATTACTATTAGGCCCCTAGGATTTACCTTGTAAATTTAGAAAGTTATGTTTAATTCTTTGAACAGTCGACGTTTGTTTTCTGCTTTCGGAAAAATCCCACCATTGCAGAGTAGGCATTGTGCTAAGACATAGAAGAACATGGAAACAACTTGAGGCTTAGCGCAGAGAGTGGAAGGGACGATGTTTCTTGGAAGCATTTTGCTGAAGGTTTGAAAATAGGGCAAAACAAATTAGGGTTTCCAAAGAGGGAAAATTAGAGAGGGAAAGAATTGATGAAGAGGCTCCTATTGACGAAGAAGACCCACCTCTTGAAGGGTATAATCAATTTGTTTCTCGTTTTTGAAAAGAGGATTTTTGTTTTCGCATAAAAGGGGAAATTGAGGACTGAGTGGGGGAGAATTGTGTAAGATCAAGTTTTGATCAAGTAGTACAACTCTATGTTTTGATGATTGTAACACCCCGATTTCGGTGGCGTCACTTTAGTAACCAAAGAAATAACTTAAGCGGAAAAACGTGAATTATTTTTTTTTCGATAATGTAAGTAAAGACAGAAAGAGATGAAACTCTAAAACGAAGATAACAGAACTAATATACAATATGATTACAGCCCCCACTGTAAGTTGTAAACCACGTCACGAGTAAACCTCCAGTGACGGAAAGTAAAAAAGAGTAACGCCCGTAGGCAAAAGTACAAACCAAGGTAAAAATACTGTGTCCGCAACACTAAACCTCAAAATCTGAGAACAAGTTGGCCCAGCGGCCTAAAACAAGACCTCTTAGCCCAACCAACTCTCTGTGATCCCCGTAGAGGAACCACACAAAAAGCTATAGGCGGGAAACTACCCTGTCCCCAAAGAAACAATGACGGTCAGAGCTAAGACTATACTCCTACACTAATCCCTACTCGAGTAAGTCGCTCGGTGGCCAGCGGGGTCGACCACCCCTGAACCGTAGTCCTCCTGATCAAGCTTCTTCAACCTAGTTTCCCCTGAAGGGTGAACCATCGTGAACCGGTCCGCCATACTCAACTGACAATGGCGTAGTCCGCCCAAACACACACAGAAGACGCGAGGGTCAACTCCAAAGAATTATATAAATAATAAAACCAGATATATAGGGTAATAACTATTTAGCCTCTCAGGCTTATACGTTTAGGGATAACATCCTAGGGTTGCATATATCACAATGAATATAAAGATAATAATAACAATTAGCATGCCTCAAGTAGGATAAACAGGTACCAATCACACTCAGCAACTAAGTCAGCATGTATGTTGCATGAAATGCAATGCTGGGTAACAAAATGCATTCCGGAAGAAGGATGGACACCATCGAGTCAGCCCTAACACCGGCCAAAGTGGGACCATTCCGCTCGGGCGTCTCTTACACCACACAAAAGTAGTCAGATCAGCAGTGAACCTGTAGGTCTGCCATTCCGTCTGCTACTGAGGACCACCGTAGTGTCCTAAATATGGAAATCCGGGTCTTATGACCATTTTGGAATCCACCGAGGTCCGGTAATCCGCCGTGTATTAACCTCAAAATGAGTGCATGAATGCAAGTGATTAGCCAAACAACGTCTCCGACCTCACTCGACACGTCGTCACGTGTTCTAGCTAACTTATTGTCTCTAAAAAGCCTACCCTAAGGCAAATGTCGATTCTGCGACAAAATGAATTAATCAAAAGAAGAAGAATGTACTTGGGAACTCATGGTTCCCGGCTAAACTTTAGATAGCCAATCAATAAACTGCTCATCGAGCGAAAAGGTACCGAAGTACTTGGAAACTTATAGTCTCCGGCTAAACTTTAGATAGCCAAACATTACACTGCTCATCGAGCGAAAGAGTACGATTTGTACTTGGGCTAAACTTTAGATAGCCAAATAATAACCTGCTCATCGAGCAAAAGAGTTTCAACGTACTCGAAGACTTGTATATTTCCTCAAAACGTGGACTCGACGACACTTCTCATATTTCCCAAACTAATATTCAGGCTCTAAGCTCTTATCTAAGGGTATTATTATTGTTCAAAGGATTTAGAAATTGATTAATGTCTTATGAGTTTTCCGTGATAAAATAGTTTTCATTTTAATCTTAAAATACTTCCTAAGAGTTTTCAGAGATCCCATAATCTCAAATAATTCCCTGAGAAGGTCTCGATCCATTAAAACATAACAAGGTCCGAACTTCGTTCGTCCTTTAAAACTCTCTCAAAATCTCATAAAAATTTGGCATGACCTGCCCGTAATCCTCACTCCTCAGAATCTCAGGTACAAGTGGAATAGCATAAATAAAACAGCTCAGTCAAAAGCATAAACAGCATATTCCAACACATCCTAAGTTAACCATGTAGCACATAGCATGTGAATCATTTAGCACACAATATCATGGCATCAATTACTCAACAAGGTCGGCCGAAGCCTCAGAGAACAAATCAGACATTTAGCAATTAAGTGCATAACACATAAATCAAGTCGAACTTGTCCACACCTAAAGCATTATCTAGTAATTCAGAGAGTAGCCCTCACCTGTAACTCCTCCAGCGTTTTCCTCACAACCTCCTTCACGTTCCTCGCCTTGATCTCCAGGAAACTCCTCAAAAGAACCTTAAGCCAAAATCACAGAAATCAACACATTGAGTCAGGAACTCAGCAATCAAAGAGTCCTAGGGTTACACAGTACACTACTACCTCCGTGGTACGACAATCTAACGCGTTAAGACAAGTTTTCGAAAAAGTCGGATTTCCTCCCCCCTTGGTATAGCTCTCGGCCACTTTCCTTAATTGGGAGGGTCGATTTTTCTTCGATCAAACTTGGTTCCTAGGTTAACATAAGCCGTAACTAAGACGGTTCTAAGCTCGGAAAAATTTTCGGATCGAAAACTGATATAAGGGTAGTTTGGTCATTATTTTTAGCTCAAAATTTCAAAATTGGATTTTTGAAAAACAGATTGGATGGAGACGTCCACAACGACGTTTATGACGACAAATCCTACTAGCACTAAGCCAAGTCGATAGATTAGAGCTTAAAGGTTGCGACTTTACCGAAAAATGGGTATTTAAGGTAGAAATTGATCCCGGCGGCATTTCGTCGACATTTGACAAAATCTAATCCGCAGAACACGCTCAGGAGCATGCAGGGAAGAAGTTTAGACACTGAAATCAGCGTATTTGAACAGTTTTACAAAAAGCTCCAAACTTTGAGCTCAGAAAAACATAGAAAAAGTCGACAGATCTGACGATCAGAAGTGAGATATAGTTTACCTACCTCAAGGTCTTCGATTAGCAACGATCGGTGAAGAAAACGGGCAAAGATTCGCGAAAATCCGGATCCTCTCTTTCTCTCTAGCTGCTCACGGTTTTGGGGGAGGGAAATGGGTATTTTTGCAAAAAATCTAATTTTCAAGCTATTTATAGGTTTTGGAAAAAACGGAAAAATGATTTTTTTGCGATTCCGATTTTTCCTGCGCGTTCCTCTGCGCATTCTAAGATAGGTTCTGGCGACAGAATTCCAGAACTCAAAACAGGATTCTTGGAATTAAACCAAAAGATCCAAAATCGGCATAAGTCGGTGTAAGTCGGATTATCCCGAAAAACTACTTTTTGCAGTGATCGTCGGATGAGAAAACTTCCTTCTGAAGAAAGATTAGGAATGACGAGAGAAATAGGAGAACGCGGGTGGAATCTTCTTTTGCAGCTCCGAATAGAAAAAGTCTTCATCGTCTGTCGATCTTAGGTTTTCTCGAACTATCAGGGATTCCGTTTCGGCAAACTTCCGAGAATTGGAATTTGACGTTCGTACTTTCCAGGATTTCGCATCGAAATGGTTGTTTAAGGACGGAAAAGAGAAGTTCTAACATTTCTCTGAGGATTTTTTGGAATTAGTTTCCATCGTGTCCTAAAGCGTAAATTAACTATTCAATAATACCTTTGACCTAGGATTAAGCGTATGTTAGTCGTGCTATAACTCTTTCGGTTTTTCGATAAATTCTTGGACTTTTCCTGAACCTTTTTCCTTCCCAAATTTATCTTAATCAAATAACTCTTTTATTTTATTCACTTATCCAAAGCGTTAAAACTTGGGCCTTACAATGATTACATGTTAACTATTATGTATGAACAATTATGGTACTCTAACGTTGTTTTCTGAGTGTTTTAATGACAGACTCTAACTCTGATCTAATTACACATAAATCATAAGCACTATGCTCAAAGAGTAACCTCCGCAACGTTTTCGCACTCACTATGTTCAATCTGAACAGTAGAATAAGCTTCAGAAGATCTGAAGATAGTAAAGCTCTGATATGGATTCAGTTCACTTGAAGTTCTGAAGACCAGAAGTTCTGAAGGTCCAGAAGCTCTGAAGGTCCAGAAGCTCTGAAGGTTCAGAAGCTCTACAGGTCCAAAGGCTATGAAGGTCCAGAAGCTCTGAAGGTCCAGAAGCTGAGAAGTGAAGACTCTGAAGTCCAAGAGTAAGCTAGCTCTGAAGATCAAGTACTTATCCTCTGAGTCCAGAAGCAGAAGATACAAAGGTCAGAGGATCCAAGCTTCCCTCTGACTCTGATCACCAAGCTTCACAAGTTCGAACGTGAAGCGTCACTCTGATCAGAAGTCATCTAGGTTAAAGGTCAAGTCGCTATCCAAAGTACAAAAGCAACTGTACTATTCCTGACTTATTCAGCCAAAGCAGAACCTGGAAAACCCAGATCTGCCCTCCAACGGTAGCATTCCATGCAAACGTTTAAACCCTAATCCTTGGAGTATATAAAGAGGCTGAAGATGAAAGAGAAAGATGCCGCCTAAGAAACTTTGTTCAAGCTCACGCAATATTCAAATATTCTCTTAGCAATATTTCTTCAAACTGTTCTTATTGTGTTTACTTTAGCTTTCTGAGAAGCAATTCTTTGTAAACCCAAACTTTCAAACAGTTGTTTGTTTTTCCTTAAGGAGACCAAGGTTGGTCAGATCCTTGAGAAGACTAAGAGAGTGAATCTTAGTGATAAATAAGTCATTGCATTGTTAGTCACTTTGCAGGTTGCAAGTGCAGTTGTAACAGACTCTGATTAGTGGATTGCCTTCATTCTAAGAAGGAAGAAATCACCTTAACGGGTGGACTGAATTAGCTTGAGAGATTTATCAAGTGAACCAGGATAAAATCACTGTGTGCTTTCCTTAACTCTTATCTTAGCACTTTTATCTTCGGTGTTTGAAGAGATTTGTGAAAAGTTTTAGATTGAAAACGCTGTTCAACCCCCCCCCCCCCTTTCTATCGTTTTTCATACCTTCAATTGGTATCAGAGCGCAAGTTCTGATTACCACACCTAACAGTGTTCAATGATCCGGGCCGGTGTGAAAAACTAAGATGGCTACCACCATTGAAGCGCAAAAAGATGTTTACAGTGCAAAGCCTCCTATGTTTGATGGACAAAGGTTTGAGTACTGGAAAGACAGAATCGAAAGCTTTTTTCTGGGCTTTGATGCAGATCTCTGGGATATTATAGTGGATGGCTACGAGCGTCCATTTGATGGTGATGGTAAGAAGATCTCCAGAACAGAGATGACTGCTGAACAGAAAAAGCTTTACTCAGTGCATCACAAAGCTAGAACTATTCTTCTCAGGGCTATTTCTTATGAAGAATACCAAAAGATAACAGATCGTGAGTATGCTAAGGGTATCTTTGATTCCTTGAAGATGACCCATGAAAGAAACAAGAAGGTGAAAGAATCAAAGGCATTGTCCTTGATCAGGAAGTATGAATCCTTCCAAATGGAACCCAGTGAGTCCATTGAGGATATGTTTTCCAGATTTGAGTTGCTTATTGCTGGAATAAGACCTCTCAACAAAAGCTATACCACTGCTGATCATGTCATGAGGATTCTTAGAGGTCTTCCTGAAAGCTGGATGTCTTTGATAACTTCCTTGGAGCTTACAAGAGATGCTGAGCAGATGAGTTTGGAAGAACTCATAAGTATACTGAAGTGTCATGAACTGAAGCGTGCTGAACATCAGGATCAGAAGAAGAAGTCTATAGCCTTGAAATCCAAATCTGAAAAGGCTAAAGCTCTCCAAGCTGAAGAAGAAGAATTTGAAGAAAACTCTGAAGATTCTGATGAAGATGAGCGAACCTTGATGTAACACCCCGATTTCGGTGGCGTCACTTTAGTAACCAAAAAGAAAATAAAAGCGGAAAAACGTGAATATTTTTTTTCGATCGATAATTGTTTTAAATAAATAAAGACTTGTCGAATCAATGACACATCGACAGAATATAACCAAGACTAATGTACAATATATATACACACCCCACAGTAACAGCAGCCACGTCACGAGTAACCTCCAGTGACGGGAAAGTAGTGCCTAACGGCAAATATGTACAACACAAAATATAGAGTCAGTATCCTGATATACAGTCCTCCAACCAGAAAGTAGGTCATCTCAAAACAGTCCGAAGTCAGTATCCTGATATACAGTCCTCCAACCAGAAAGTAGGTCATCTCAAAACAGTCCGAAGACCTCCTAATCCGACCAACTCCTTGTGACTCCCTTCAAGAGAACCACACAAAAAGCTATAGGTCGGGGACCTACCCTGCCCCAAAATGAGAAAAACTGATGATCAGAGCCACGGCGCTACTCCTACCTTAATCCCGACTAGAGGTGTACTACACACCACTCCCAACTACGCGTCACCATGCTCGTCGTCTGAATCTGAATCCAAGACGATCACGTCGATGACGGCATCGGTCCTCGCAGCGGGTTCCACGGGTACTGTACCCGAACCCAAGACAGCAGCAGCCGCGACGGTGGGTGAGCTAGACTCAGACGAAGCACCTCCTACAGGCAACTCCTCTGAAGGGTCCTCCTCGTCCTCAGATGAAGGTGGCAGTACCACAACTCCAGGGCCACAATGCACGCCTGGTGGTAGGTTGAAGCTAACCGTGTGGCGTCTCAAGACTCCTTGCGTCAGGTTCCCCATTCAGTCCACGTGGTCCTCCATAATGCGCCCCGTGTAAATGGCTCGGTGACCTGCGGGGTCGACCACCCACGAGCCCGGGGTGTCTGTATCAAGCAACTCAAATCTGGTCCCCCCCGTAGGGACGACCATCTCGAACCAGTCGGACATCGACATCATCTGACAAAAAGGGAAGACATAGCCCCCCATACACAGGTAGCTCGCGCAAGGGTCAACTCAAAGAATTACATAATAGTACATCCAATAGGCAAAAATTAAATAGTAGCCACATAGGCTTAATTACGGATGTCAACATTATAGTTGCAAAACTTGTCAAATAGAAATATATAACATTTGCTGGCGTATAACATATCTCAAAACATTAACAGGTAACAAACACAAACAGCAACTATAACCAGCATGAATGGGGCATGAAATGCATATGCAAAGGAACAAGATGCATTCCGGAGGGATGGGCACCAACGAGTCAGCCCTAACACCAGCCACGGTGGGACCATTTCCGCTCGCGTGTCTCTTATACCAAACAAAGTGTAGTCAGATCAGCAGTAAACCCGCAGGCCTGCCATTTCCGTCTGCTACCAAGAATCACCGCAGTGTTCTTACATGGAAATCCGGGTCTTATGACCATTTTTGGAATCCAACGAGGTCCGGCAATCCCACCGTGTATTAACCTCAATGAGTGCATGAATGCAAGTGGTTAGCCAAACAACGTCTCCGACCTCACTCGTCACGTCGTCACGTGTTCTAGCTAACTAATTGTCTCTAAAAAGAATACCCTAAGGTAAATGTCGATTCTTTGACAAAAGACAATTAATTATAAAAAGTAACTCATGATGATTTCTCGAATCATCCGACTCATCTCCATCCGATGGTCAAAATCTGCTCAGCGAGCGAAAAGTACCAATGTACTTGGAAACTTATAGTTCCCGGACTTATCTTTTAGATAGTCAAATAACAAATCAGCTCATCGAGCGAAAGAGTATCAACATACCCGAAAACTTATCAATTTCTCGGCTTATCCCTTAGATAGCCCAAACAACAAATCAACTCATCGAGTGAAAGAGTATTAACATACTCGGAAACTCATTAGTTTCCCCAAAACTTGGACTCGGCGACACTTCTCGTTTTCCAAAAACTAATATTCATGTCTTAAGCTCTTAATATAATTTGTAATCATTAATTAAAGGTTTGGAGGTTGTTTAATGTCTTATGAATTTTTCCTTGTAAAATAATTTTCATTTAGTTTTATCTCCAGTCTTATAAGTTTCAAAAGATCTCATGATCCCGAATAATTCCCAGAGAAGGTCTCGATCCATCAAAACAATATCAAGGGTCCGTGTAAGGCCCAAGTTTTTAAACTTATGCCAACTAAATAGAATCCTATTCACGATTAGGGTTGATGTATCGTGAAGGGAAACCTGAACTAGAGTTTACCAAATGAAATAAATATATGAAGGAGAAAGTTCAGGAAAAGTCTGAGGATCGTACCGAAGTCGATAAAAGTTATAGCACGATCGTTATACGCTTAAACCTAGGTCAGAAACCCTAGTAAATAGCTAGTTTTCACTTATAGGCATGATGGAAGTTAATTCCAAAAATCTTCAGAGAAATGTTAGAACTTCTCTTTTTCCATATATCACAATCGGTTCGAGGCGAAACTCTAGGATCGACGAACATCCGATTCCAATCATCGGAAGTTTGCCGAAATCGAAACCCTGGTATTTCAAAACCCTAGAATCACCCGACTATGAGGACTTTTTCCTATTCGGAACATCAAATGAAGATTCTACACGCGTACACCCATTTCTCTTGATGATTTCAATCTTTCTTCAGAAGGAAGTTTTCTATTCCGACATCCGATGCAAAAAGCAACTTATCGGGTAAAATAGTTTTATACCGATTATGCATTAGTCGCCAAAAATACAAGGAGACTGTTTTATAGTTTTGGATTTCTTTTGCCAAAACCTATCTTATAATTCACGGAGAATGAAGCCAGAAAAATCAGATTCGCGAAACTTTCATTTTACCGCGTTTTGCCAACATCTATATAGCAAGAAAGATGAGAAAATCACAAAAATCTTACCCATTTCTTCCCAAGAGGCCGCGAGTTGCTAGAGGAGGGAGAAGAAGAGATTTTGTTCAATCCTTGCTTGATCGTTGATTAATCAGTTGCTGCTTCAAGGTTTCGAGGTATAGTCGCTAATCCTTACCTCTGATCGCTTTTTCCATAGCTTTTCTATAGACTTTTCTGAGCTGATAGTTTTGAGGTTTTTGCAAAACTATCCTGAATATTTCATTTTTGATTCTAAACATCTTCCTTACGTGCCCAAGATCACTTCTGCCGGATTAGTTTTTCCGTTATGTCGCCGAAATTCCGCCGGAATCAATTTATGCCTTAAATACCCATTTTTGGAGTAAAGCTTCAACCTTTAGGCTGAAAACTATCGCCTTAGCTTAGTGCTAGTAGGATTAGTTGTCATAAACGTCGTTGGTGACGTCCCTGTCAAATTTGCTTTTTGGGATTTCAGTTTTGAAATTCTAAGTTAAAAATCATGACCAAAATACCCCTGCGACAGTTTTTGATCCGATAATTTTTCCGAGTTTAGAATACCCTTAGTTACGGCTAATGATAGCATAGGAACCAAGTTTGATCGAAGAAAAATCGAACCCTACAATTACCAAAAGTGGCCGAACCTATAAGGGGGTGAGGGGGAAAATTCCTTTTTCAAAAACTTGTCCTTTCGCGCTAGATTATCGTACCTCGGAGTATGTACTACTTCGTGTAACCTTAGTGATGTATTGATAGCTTAGTTTCCGATAGATTCTGATAGTATTTCTGTGGTTTTGCTCTAAAGGTGATTTTGAGGAATTCCCAGCGGAGCAAGGCTTTGATTGTGAGGAAGCGTTAGAAGATTATCCTGGAGAACCTACAGGTGAGGGCTACTCACTGAATCTCTAGTTAATGCTTAGGGTCGATGCTTTCGACATTGTTTACTGTTTATGCACTTGGTTGTGTTTGATTGGAAAAATGTTTTCTAAGGCTTCGGCTGACAATGTAGATGTTTCATCTACTGAATGTTTTTTAGAGTGAATTACATGCTAAGTGCTAATTGGGTAATTTAGGATGTGTGATGCATGCCTTATATGCTAAGTGCTACGTGGTTATTGCATAATATGTGGATATATGATATGTTGGTGGATTGTGCTGAGTTAATTATGCTTTTGCAATGAAATCTGAGTTTCTGAAAAGTGAGAATAGCGGGCAGGTCATGCCGATTTTATTTTGAGAGTTTTGAGAAAGTTTGATAGGACGAATGAAATTCGGACCTTGTTGTGGTGTTTCATGGATCGAGACATTCTCTGGTGTCATTTGGGGATTAGGAGAGCCCGAGAACTTATAGGATTTGCGATAAGACTAAAAGGATATTATTTTGTAAAGAAAACTCATAAGACATTAAACCACCTCTAAATCTTCAAATAATGATATAAAACTCGAAAGGAAGCTTCGGATGCAAATCTTAGTTTTGGAAAACGAGAAGTGTCGTCGGATCCAAGTGTTGAGTATGTTGATGTTCTTGTGCTGTTGGAGCAGCTGTGTTGAGTATGTTGATGCTCTTGTGCTGTTGGAGCAGCTGTGTGGTTGGGCTATCCTGGGGATAAGTCCGGGGAATTGATAGTTCCCGAGTATGTTGATACTCTTGCTCGTTGAGCAGTTTTGACCATCGGATTGAGATGAGTCGGATGATTTGGAGATCATCTTGAGTTATGTGTTTGTTGTGAAGATGTGTCTTTTGTCGCAGAATCGACTGTTACCTTAGGGTAAGCTTTTAGAGACATTAATTTAGCTAGAACACGTGGCGACGTGTCGAGTGAGATCGGAGACGTTGTTTGACTAATCATCCTGCATTCATGCAACATTAATGAGGTATTAACACAGGACGTACTCTGGACCTCGTCGGTTTCCAAAATGGTCATAAGACCCGGAATGCCGTGTAAGAGCGTTTGTAGACGACTCTTGTAGCAGACCGAAATGGCAGACCTACGGGTTACGGCTGATCTGACTACCGTTGTTGTTGGAGTAAGAGGCACGCGGGCCGAAATGGTCCCACCGTGGCTGGTGCAAGGGCTGATCCGTTGATGTCCATCCGTTCCGGAATGCATATTGGTTGACTGGGTTAACCTGCATTGCATATCATGCAACATGCATACTAATTTAGTTGTCGAATGTGATTGTTAATTGTTAATCCTATTTGGAACATGTTAATTGTTATTATTGCTGTTATGTTCATTATGGAATATGCAACCCTAGGATGTTATCCCTAGCTATAAGCCTAAGTGGCTATTATATTATCTGTATCTATCGGTGCTATTAATTACGTAATTCTTTGGAGTTGACCCTCGCGTCTTCTGTGTGTGTTTTGGCGGACAACGCCTTTTGTCAAATGTCCATTGCGGACTGGTTCACAATGGTCCACCCTTCGGGGGGGATCAGATATGAGATGATTGACCAGGATGACCCCGGTTCGTGGGTGGTAGACCCCGCTAGCCATCGCGCGACATACTCCGGGAGGATCATGGAGGACCATGTAGATAGTGGAGGACTCTTGAGGTCAGGAGTGCTGCGGAGATGCACCGTCAGCTTCAACTTGCCACCTGGTGTGCACTGCGGACCAGGATTGGGAGGAGCACCACCACCACCGTCATCTTCAGAGGACGAGGACCCCTCAGAGGAGAAGCCCGTGGGAGTGACTTCTTCAGACTCCAGTTCACCCACCGTTGCGATCATTGATGATCAGGGTTCGGGCCCTAAGCCCGTTAGTCCAGCACCGGAGCGCATTGCGGTTGCGAGGGGAGGTAGGGTAGTGTTTGTAGACTTGGTCGTTCTGGATTCTGATTCAGACGACGATCATGCTGGCACATAGTTTTTAGTGCTGGTATGAGCTCCTCGAGATAGGATTAGTGTAGGAGTAGAGTCTTAGCTCTGACAGTCATTGCTTCATTTGTTTTCTTTTGGGACAGGGTAGTTTCCCGCCGATAGCTTTTTGTGTGGTTCTTTACGGGAATCACAGAGAGTTGGTTGGACTTAGGAGGTCTTATTTTCAGACCATTGGGTCAGCTTATTCTCAGTTTTGAGGGATGGTGTTGCGGACACTTCGTCTTTATATTTGGTTTGTACATATTGCCTACGGGCGTTACACTTTTCTTTCCGTCACTGGAGGTTACTCGTGACGAGTTGCTACTTACAGCGGGGGCTGTTATATATATTGTATATTAGTTTTATTGCTTTTCGCATTTGGATTTTATTTAATTTAGTCTTGTCTTAGTTATTATCGAAAAAAAAAAATATTCACGTTTTTCCGCATTAAGTTTATTTTTGGTTACTAAAGTGACGCCACCGAAATCGGGGTGTTACAGTCCGAACCTCGGTCCGTCCCATCAACTTCCTCAAATCTCACAATAAAAGTTGGCGTAACAGCCCGTTATCCTCACTCTGCCGAATAACCGATATATGTGTACTTGCATATTCAAACAGTACAATCCAACAGTCATGGCACATATAACAGCACATTGAGGAATAACCATTTAGCACTCAGCATATAGGGCAAATATCACACATCCTAGATTAACCAGATAGCATTTAGCATGTGATTCAACCTCAACAGCAATCAAGCAATAAAAGATTATCAATTGTCAGCCGTAGCCTCAGAAAACATTTTCCCAATCAAACACAATCAAGTGCATAAACAGTAAATCAAGTCGAATTCGTCGACACCTAAATCATTATCTAGTATTCAGTGAGAAACCCTCACCGGTTGGTTTTCCAGCTTGCTTCTCAAAGCTTTCCTTACAATCTCCCTCTTGAACTTCACAAAGTTCTTCAAACGAACCTTAGGACAAATCACAGAAATCAAGCACAAAGAGTCAGAAACTCAGCAAACAATACGCACTAGGGTTACACGACACATCACAAGCTCCTACGTACGACAATCTAACGCGTTAAGACAAGTTTTCGAAAAACCGAAATTCCCTCCCCCCTTAATGGAGCTCTCGGCCACTTTCCTTAATTAGGGGGGTCGATTTTTCTTCGACCAAACTTGGTTCCTAGGTTATCATTAGCCATAACTAAGACGGTTCTAAGCTCAGAAAAATTTTCGGATGAAAAACTGTCGCAGGGGTATTTTGGTCATTATCTTCAGCTCAGAATTTCAAAACTGGATTTTCGAAAAACAAATTGGATGGGGACATCAACAACGACGTTTATGACGACTAATCCTACTAGCACGAAGCTAAGTCGTGAATTTTCAGCTTAAAGAACGGAACTTTACCCAAAAATGGGTTTTTCCAACAGAAATTGATCCCGGCGGCATTTCGTCGACATTCGGCAAAATGTAATCCGCTAAACACGCTCAGGAGCATGCAGAGAATATGTTTAGACACTGAAATCATCTTATTTGGACAGTTTTACAAAAAGCTCAAAACTTTGAGCACAGAAAGACATAGATGAAGTCGACAGAAACGACGATCAGAAGAGAGATATGGTAATCCTACCTCGAGGTCTTCGATTTGCAACGATCGGTGCAGCAAACGGACAAGAAACGGCGAAAATCAAAATCCTCCTCCTCTCTTGGAAGCTCGCGGGTTCAATGGGGGAAATGGGTGAGTTTTTGAATTTTTTTTCATTTTCCCGCTATTTATAGTTTTTGGAAAATTTCGAAAAATGAAAATTTCGCGATTCCGATTTTTCCTGCGTAATCCTTGGAGAATTCTAAGATAGGTTCTGGCGACAGAATTCTAGAACTCAAAACAGGTTTCTTGGAATTTAATCAAACGATCAAAAATCGGTGTAAATCGGTTTTACCCGAAAACTACTTTTTGCAGTTGATGTCAGATGAGAAAACTTCGTTCTGAAGAAAGATTAGAAATAACGAGAGAAATAGGCGAGCGCGGGTGGAATCTTCATTTGAAGCTCCGAATAGAAAAAGTCTTCATCGTCCGTAGATTTTAGGGTTTCCGAACTATCAGGGTTTCGGTTTCGGCAAACTTCCGAGTATTGGAATTTGGCGTTCGTACATTCCAGGGTTTCACATCGAAACGCTTGTTTAGAGACGGTCAAGAGAAGTTCTAACATTTCTCTGAAGATTTTTGGAATTAATTTCCGTCGTGTCTAAAAACGTAAATGAGCTATTTTCTAGCGTTCTTGACCTAGTTTTAAATCGAATACTAATCGTGTTATAACTTTTATCGACTTTGGTACAATCCTTAGCTTTTTCCTGAAATTTCTCCTTCACGAATTTACTCCATTCAATAAACACTTGTTCAGGTTTTCCTTCACGTTACATCAAATTAATCGTGAAAAGGAATTTTATTCGATTTATTCCAAACTTAAAAACTTGGGTCTCACATTACTACCCTCCAAAAAGAAAGTTTCGTCCTCGAAACTTAAGGTTCAGCAAAAAGTTCCGGATACTGTTCCTTAATCTTTTCCTGTAGTTCCCATGTCGCATCACCAGTGTCCTTGTTCCAAATGACTTTTACCAACACAATCTCTTTTCCCCTCAACCGTTTTATCCTTGTGTCTCCAATACTAATTGGCGGTGTCTCGAACGACAAGTCATCCCTTAACTCGATGTCATCAAGTTCGATAACATGCGTCGGATCCGCAATATACTTCCTCAGTTGTGACACATGAAACACATCGTGAATGTTTGATAAGAACGGTGGTAATGCAATCTGATAAGCAACTGGTCCTATACGACGGGTAATCTGGTAAGGTCCAATAAACTTTGGCGTAAGTTTCTTCGACTTAATCGCTCGTCCGACCCCTGTAGTCTGTGTAACTCGCAGAAATACATGATCTCCTTCTTCAAATTCTAGAGTTCTGCGCCTCCGATCGGCATAACTCTTCTGTCTACTTTGAGAAGTCTTCATTTTCTCTCTGATCTGTTTGATCTTCTCTGTTGTCTGTTGCAAAAGTTCTGGTCCAACTAACAAGTTCTCTCCATCTTGATACCAACACAAAGGTGTTCGACACTTGCGGCCATACAAAGCTTCATACGGTGCCATACCTATGCTCGTATGAAAATTGTTGATGTAAGTGAACTCAATCAATGGCAATAGATTATCCCAACTACCCTTGTTGTCCAAAACACAAGCTCGTAGTAAATCTTCCAATGATTGGATAGTCCTCTCAGTCTGTCCATCAGTCTGTGGGTGATAAGCAGAACTTAATCTCAGCCTCGTTCCTAAAGCCTCCTGAAGAGCTCCCCAAAAATGTGAAATAAATTTTGGGTCTCGGTCAGAAACAATACTAGTCGGTACCCCATGAAGGCGTACAATCTCAGCTATGTAAATCTCCGACAATTTCTCCACATTGTAGGTAGTTCTCACAGGTATGAAATGGGTCGACTTGGTTAATCGATCCACTATTACCCAAATCGAATCATATCCTTTCTGAGTTCTTGGCAAAGCTACGACAAAATCCATCGATATGCTGTCCCATTTCCATTCTGGTACATCCAAACTCTGCAACATACCCGAAGGTTTCTGATGTTCCACTTTCGCTTTCTGACATGTCAAACACGCAGCTACATACTCGGCCACTTGTCTCTTCATTCCTGGCCACCAAAAATTCATCTTCAAGTCTTGGTACATCTTTTTCATTCCAGGATGAATGCTCAACTTGCTCTTATGACCTTCGTCCATAATCGATCTCCTCAAATCAGGGTTGTTAGGTACACAGACTCTATCCTTACACCGCAGGATATTGTCATTTCCTACCTTGAATTCCGGCTCCTTACCCTGAATTACCAAGTTCCTCTTCCCGAGTAGAAATTCATCTTGTAGCTGTTGATCTCGGATTTCTTCCATCAATCCATTTGCGATTCTGATCATACCGAACTTCAGTTTTCCCTCGGATGATCTCACGTCTAAGCATCAATCTCGAAATTGTTCCAGCAATTGCAGCTCTTTAATCATCATAGACGAGATATGCATCTTCCTACTCAAGGCATCGGCAACAAAATTAGCCTTTCCAGGATGATATTGTAGAGTAAATTCATAATCCTTAATGAATTCCATCCATCTTCGCTGCCTCATGTTCAGCTCCTTCTGGTCAAACAGATACTTCAAACTCTTATGGTCACTAAATATAGTGAAAGTGCATCCGTATAAGTAATGTCTCTAGATTTTCAGTGCAAATACGATCGCAGCTAACTCTAAATCATGAGTTGGATAATTCTTCTCGTGAGTCTTCAGTTGTCGTGAAGCGTAAGCTACAACCTTCCGATGTTGCATCAGCACACATCCCAAACCTTGATGCGAAGCATCACAGTAAACCTCGTACGGCTCCTCTGGTTTTGGCAAAACTAGTACAGGTGACGTCGTCAAACGTTCATTCATCGTCTGGAAACTTGTTTCACAAGCTTCGGTCCATGCAAAGGTTGATCCTTCCTCGTAAGTTGAGTCAAAGGTCCAACAATCTTGGCAAAGTTCTCGATGAAACGACGATAGTATCCCGCCAGACCAACAAAACTTCTGACTTCCGTCACAGTCTTTGGCTGTTCCCAAGCCAATACTGTCTCTACCTTTGCTGGATCGATAGCTATACCTTCCTTAAAGATTACATGACCTAAAAATTTCACTTCTTCAAGCCAAAATTCACACTTGGAAGGGTTAGCGTACAGCTTCTTCTCTCTCAGCACTTGCAAAACTTGGCGCAGATGTTCCTCATGGTCCTTAGCATCCTTTGAGTAAATCAGAATGTCGTCGATAAACACTACGACGAATCGATCTAAGAATTCATGAAAAGTCCTGTTCATGTAGTCCATAAAAATAGCAGGTGCATTTGTCACTCCAAATGGCATCACCAAATACTCATAGTGTCCATAGCGAGTTCTGAATGCAGTCTTCTGAATATCCTCCGTCTTCACTCTAATTTGATGATAACCCGACTTCAGGTCTATCTTTGAGAACACCGCAGCTCCTCGAAGTTGATCCATCAAATCATCAATTCTAGGTAACGGATACCTATTCTTGATGGTTGCTTTGTTGAGTTGTCGGTAATCAACACACAATCTAGACCTTCCATCTTTCTTCTTCACCAATAACACTGGCGCTCCCCAAGGCGAAACACTTGGATGAATAAATCCTTTTGACAGAAGATCTTCGATCTGAGACTTTAATTCCACTAACTCTGCAGGTTCCATACGATATGGTGCAATCGATATTGGCCCTGTTCCCGGTACGATGTCAATAGCAAACTCGATGTCGCGTACAGGCGGCAATCCAGGTACATCATCAGGAAATGCATCAGTGAAGTCTCTCACAATTGGAATACCTTCCACATTCGGATTTCCTTTACCCTCTAGGTTCAGCAATGAAGAATACTCTTGAGATCCCCCGTTCAAAGAAACACTAATATGGTTCGCAGATAGATACTCGAAAAGATCCGAGTCAGGAAAAACCACTCTCTTTCGGTTGCAGTCCAAAAGACAATGATAATGAGATAACCAATCCATTCCTAGGATAACATCTAAGTTCTTGAGAGTTAAGCATACCAGATTAGCATGAAAGACTCTATCCCTATATGTCACCGGACAGTACATGCATGCAGCATTAGCAAGTAGGGTTTTAGCAGGTGTAGTGACAATAAGATCAAAGCTCAAAGCAGTAACAGGCAGTTTCATTCTGGTCACGCACTCCCTAGAAATAAACGAATGCGTTGCACCGGAATCGAAAAGTACAGTTAGGAGATTACCGTCAATCTCGCAATTTCCTCTGATTAGACCATCAACTCCTTCAGCCTCTTCACCATCCATGGTATACACTCTTGCTTTGGCCGCAGGACGCTTTCCTCTAGTAGTGTTGACAGACGGTTCAGTCTTGGGTGCCCTACACTGACTGGCAGTGTGCCCAAACTTGTCACAATTAAAGCACTTAGGCCTCGCGTCTGTACACGCATTAGCATAGTGCCCCAGCTTTCCGCACTTGAAACAATTTACATTCCTGTTCACAGCCTGATCTCCAGAACCTCCAGCAGTACCGGCCATAGGTCTGTAAGATCCTGAGGTAAACCCTCTTCCAGCAGGGCGTTGATATGGTTTCTTGTTCTGAAATCTCCCTTTTCCTTGGTAATTTTGAGAACCTGATCTCACTGGTCCTCCCACTCCAGCACGATTCAACCTCTTATTCTTCATCAGCTCAACTTCTGTGGCTTTCTCAACAAGGGACTGAAAACGCATGATTCCCAGTGGCCTCACAGAATCCTCAATATCCAGCCTCAGTCCATTGACAAAACGCTTACACATGTAGCGTTCATCCACATGATCATGGAAAAATTGGAAATACTTAGCCAAAGACTCCAATTTAGCAGCAAATTCAGGTACAGACATGTTTCCTTGGCGAAGTGTCAGGAACTGTGCCTCTCGCTCATCCCGAGCACTAGTTGGAAAATACTTCTCCAGAAATGCAGTTCGGAAAGAATTCCAGTTGATTTCTTCATTGTTGGCTTCCATAATTCCCCTGGCGCCTCTCCACCAGTACTCAGCATCACCAAGCAGCAAGTAAGTAGCCATGCCGACCTTGGCACCTTCAGCAGTTTGCAATACACCGAAAATCTTTTCAATTTCCTGGATCCAAAGATCCGCTTTATCAGGGTCAGTACCACCCGAGAACTTAGGAGGATCTTGTCTCCTGAAATCATTTAGACCCTTGTTCTGATCCAGAGTTATTTCTCTCTGACGCTGATGCTGATCACGTGCTTCCTCAACTGCACGTCTCAAAGCTTTTCATTTGCTTGGGCAGTCACAACTTGGGCCATAGTGGCCATCATCTCCGCTAATTGGTTAGTGTTCACCATGTTCTGTTAAGTCAAACAAACAGTTAGTACTCATCATAAGATAGTATCTAACATAACTATACAATATGATTAAGCAATAACTTCAATCAATTCTAAGCGAAAAATCGCTTGCAGACAATCAATTTTTACTCTTTGCAGAGTCACACAACCTAGTACAGAAGACCTATTTCCCAAAGACTACCGAAAGACTCGACAAGCTCTGATACCACAAATGTGAGACCCCGATTTCGGTGGCGTCACTTTAGTAACCTAAAAGAAAATAAAAGCGAAAAAACGTGAATATTTTTTTTCGATCGATAATTGTATTAAATAAATAAAGACTTGTCGAATCAATGAAACATCGACAGAATATAACCAAGACTAATGTACAATATATATACACACCCCACAGTAACAGCAGCCACGTCACGAGTAACCTCTAGTGACGGGAAAGTAGTGCCTAACAGCAAATATGTACAACACAAAATATAGAGTCAGTATCCTGATATACAGTCCTCCAACCAGAAAGTAGGTCATCTCAAAACAGTCCGAAGACCTCCTAATCCGACCAACTCCCTGTGACTCCCGTCAAGAGAACCACACAAAAAGCTATAGGTCGGGGACCTACCCTGCCCCAAAATGAGAAAAAATGATGATCAGAGCCACGACGCTACTCCTACCCTAATCCCGACTAGAGGAGTACTACACACCACTCCCAACTACGCGTCACCATGCTCGTCGTCTGAATCTGAATCCAAGACGATCACGTCGATGACGACATCGGTCCTCGCAGCGGGTTCCACGGGTACTGTACCCGAACCCAAGACAGCAGCAGCCGCGACGGTGGGTGAGCTAGACTCAGACGAAGCACCTCCTACAGGCAACTCCTCTGAAGGGTCCTCCTCGTCCTCAGATGAAGGTGGCGGTACCACAACTCCAGGGCCACAATGCACGTCTGGTGGTAGGTTGAAGCTAACCGTGTGGCGTCTCAAGACTCCTTGCGTCAGGTTCCCCATTCGGTCCACGTGGTCCTCCCTAATGCGCCCCGTGTAAATGGCTCGGTGACCTGCGGGGTCGACCACCCACGAGCCCGGGGTGTCTGTATCAAGCAACTCAAATCTGGTCCCCCCCGTAGGGACGACCATCTCGAACCAGTCGGACATCGACATCATCTGACAAAAAGGGCATACATAGCCCCCCATACACAGGTAGCACGCGCAAGGGTCAACTCAAAGAATTACATAATAGTACATCCAATAGGCAAAAATTAAATAATAGCCACATAGGCTTAATTACGGATGTCAACATTATAGTTGCAAAACTTGTCAAATAGAAATATATAACATTTACTGGCGTATAACATATCTCAAAACATTAACAGGTAACAAACACAAACAGCAACTATAACCAGCATGAATGGGGCATGAAATGCATATGCAAAGGAACAAGATGCATTCCGGAGGGATGGACACCAACGAGTCAGCCCTAACACCAGCCACGGTGGGACCATTTCCGCTCGCGTGTCTCTTATACCAAACAAAGTGTAGTCAGATCAGCAGTAAACCCGCAGGCCTGCCATTTCCGTCTGCTACCAAGAATCACCGCAGTGTTCTTACATGGAAATCCGGGTCTTATGACCATTTTTGGAATCCAACGAGGTCCGGCAATCCCACCGTGTATTAACCTCAATGAGTGCATGAATGCAAGTGGTTAGCCAAACAACGTCTCCGACCTCACTCGTCACGTCGTCACGTGTTCTAGCTAACTAATTGTCTCTAAAAAGAATACCCTAAAGTAAATGTCGATTCTGCGACAAAAGACAATTAATTATAAAAAGTAACTCATGATGATTTCTCGAATCATCCGACTCATCTCCATCCGATGGTCAAAATCTGCTCAGCGAGCGAAAAGTACCAATGTACTTGGAAACTTATAGTTCCCGGACTTATCTTTTAGATAGTGAAATAACAAATCAGCTCATCGAGCGAAAGAGTATCAACATACCCGAAAAATTATCAATTTCTCGGCTTATCCCTTAGATAGCCCAAACAACAAATCAACTCATCGAGCGAAAGAGTATTAACATACTCGGAAACTCATTAGTTTCCCCAAAACTTGGACTCGGCGACACTTCTCGTTTTCCAAAAACTAATATTCATGTCTTAAGCTCTTAATTGAATTTGTAATCATTAATTAAAGGTTTGGAGGTTGTTTAATGTCTTATGAATTTTTTCTTGTAAAATAATTTTCATTTAGTTTTATCTCCAGTCTTATAAGTTTCAAAAGATCCCATGATCCCGAATAATTCCCAGAGAAGGTCTCGATCCATCAAAACAATATCAAGGGTCCGAACCTCGGTCCGTCCCATCAACTTCCTCAAATCTCACAGTAAAAGTTGGCGTAACAGCCCGTTATCCTCACTCTGCCGAATAACAGATATATGTGTACTTGCATATTCAAACAGTACAATCCAACAGTCATGGCACATATAACAGCACATTGAGGAATAACCATTTAGCACTCAGCATATAGGGCAAATATCACACATCCTAGATTAACCAGATAGCATTTAGCATGTGATTCAACCTCAACAGCAATCAAGCAATAAAAGATTATCAATTGTCAGCCGTAGCCTCAGAAAACATTTTCCCAATCAAACACAATCAAGTGCATAAACAGTAAATCAAGTCGAATTCGTCGACACCTAAATCATTATCTAGTATTCAGTGAGAAACCCTCACCGGTTGGTTTTCCAGCTTGCTTCTCAAAGTTTTCCTTACAATCTCCCTCTTGAACTTCACAAAGTTCTTCAAACGAACCTTAGGACAAATCACAGAAATCAAGCACAAAGAGTCAGAAATTCAGCAAACAATACGCACTAGGGTTACACGACACATCACAAGCTCCTACGTACGACAATCTAACGCGTTAAGACAAATTTTCGAAAAACCGAAATTCCCTCCCCCCTTAATGGAGCTCTCGGCCACTTTCCTTAATTAGGGGGGTCGATTTTTCTTCGACCAAACTTGGTTCCTAGGTTATCATGAGCCATAACTAAGACGGTTCTAAGCTCAGAAAAATTTTCGGATGAAAAACTGTCGCAGGGGTATTTTGGTCATTATTTTCAGCTCAGAATTTCAAAACTGGATTTTCAAAAAACAAATTGGATGGGGACGTCAACAACGACGTTTATCACGACTAATCCTACTAGCACGAAGCTAAGTCGTGAATTTTCAGCTTAAAGAACGGAACTTTACCCAAAAATGGATTTTTCCAACAGAAATTGATCCCGGCGGCATTTCGTCGACATTCGGCAAAATGTAATCCGCTAAACACGCTCAGGAGCATGCAGAGAATATGTTTAGACACTGAAATCAGCTTATTTGGACAGTTTTACAAAAAGCTCAAAACTTTGAGCACAGAAAGACATAGATGAAGTCGACAGAAACGACGATCAGAAGAGAGATATGGTAATCCTACCTCGAGGTCTTCGATTTGCAACGATCGGTGCAGCAAACGGGCAAGAAACGGCGAAAATCAAAATCCTCCTCCTCTCTTGGAAGCTCGCGGGTTCAATGGGGGAAATGGGTGAGTTTTTGATTTTTTTTTCATTTTCCCGCTATTTATAGTTTTTGGAAAATTTTGAAAAATGAAAATTTCGCGATTCCGATTTTTCCTGCGTAATCCTTGGAGAATTCTAAGATAGGTTCTGGCGACAGAATTCCAGAACTCAAAACAGGTTTCTTGGAATTTAATCAAACGATCAAAAATCGGTGTAAATCGGTTTTACCCGAAAACTACTTTTTGCTGTTGATGTCAGATGAGAAAACTTCGTTCTGAAGAAAGATTAGAAATAACGAGAGAAATAGGCGAACGCGGGTGGAATCTTCATTTGAAGCTCCGAATAGAAAAAGTCTTCATCGTCCGTAGATTTTAGGGTTTCCAAACTATCAGGGTTTCGGTTTCGGCAAACTTCCGAGTATTGAAATTTGGCGTTCGTACATTCCAGGGTTTCACATCGAAACGCTTGTTTAGAGACGGTCAAGAGAAGTTCTATAGCCTCTGTGCTTGACTTGGAGAGGAGGTGTATCTCTTTCCTTTAAGTTAATTCATGCATTTTTAGCATATTTTCTCTTTGTAGAACTTTCTTTTCTGTTTCATCATGCATAGTAAGTTAGAGTCATTTTGGGGTCTTTACTTCCCTATACTCACATGTTGTTGCCCGCAAGTTTTGCTCTCTAGCTTGTGCTGGTTTTTGAAAATGTTTTTGTGAATACTTGTGTTGTCTTTTGGGGATGAGTGATTGCATGCTTTGGGGAAGAGAGGAGGAGACTTCGGTCTTCCGAGTGTTTCTTGAGGATAGAGTTGGTGTGAGTCCATAAGGGTCCATCTTTGACCCTTCACCATAAAATTTCTCAGGAGGATCCTGACTCACTCGTACTTCTTCGTTCTGTATTAATTTCACTCTTTGCATGCTTTGTGATACTTGCATTATTCTTGAGACTTGTAGGTTTTTGAGCTTCAGAGTTTGTTGGCTTGAACTTTTGTCCCTAGTTGTCCCTTTTGAGCCTATTGAAGATTTCTTTGTTAGCTAAAATGATTGGGATGGATGATAGGTTGGATTTTGGGGAGTGATGGTCCTTGAATTGTTGTGGAGCTGAATAATTTGTGAAGTAGTCTCTTGCCCCAAGTGAAAATTATTGAAAAAGAAGAAAAAGAAAAAGAAAAGAACTCCTAATCAAAGTTGGAGTGCAAAAAAAGAAAAGAAAAGAAAGTTGAGAAAGGGGTCAAGAGACTGGTGCTTGTAAAGTTTGTTGATGAAAGCTCCGGGGTTATGTGATTAGACCACACTCAATAGTTTTGAAGCCTAGTCTTCCTTAGGGACCAACCACCTTGTACTTCACCAAGCCAACATTTCAACCCTTGTGAAGTCTCATTGAATTTGTGCATGTTTGATCTCTGTTGCTCTTGAGTGAATGATATCCAGAACCTATGAACTACTTGTGTGCTTAGTGCACTTAATATATATCCCATCCTAGGAATTTTAGATCTATATGCTTCTCATGATGGACTCTACACTCTCCTTTATCTAAAAGTTGCATGAAGTGGATTGTTGTGTCTTTCTTTTGGAACCAGTTGTGGTTGCTAAATCCCCCGGTTTTGTGATAAGTATTCGTTGTTGGGCACTTGTTTTGGGAGCATTTCTTGCGCTTGAGGGCAAGCGAGTGTTGTTTACGCTCGAGGGCGAGCTATCGTTGAGTATAGTGGTGTGATGACCCTAGTTTAGTAGTGTTTTTAGGGTCATTTCTTAGTTTGTTTTGAGTCTTTTTGTTGAGTCTCATGTAGTGTTTCATGCATTCTCATGCATTTTTATCTTTATTTGTGTTTCTACTTTGTTTTGGTAATTTCATAGTTTTATAGGGACCTTTCATGCATTTTAAGTAAGTTTAAGACTTGCATATCTTTTCTACTTGAATTGAGGGTCTTTTGTGCTAATAAACTCTTGGAAATCCTAGATATTTTCCTTGCTTTGTTCCCAAGCAGCTAGGTCTGAAAACTGATGAAGAAAGAAGGTCAAAAGGCTTGGAAAATTGAAGGGAGGCTTAAAGGGAACTTAAGAAGAAGGTCAAAAGGCTTTCTAGCATGTAGAGAGCGCTCAGGCGCTCGTGTTGAGCGCTTGAGCGCCAATTGGATCGATGTTTACATGATGCTAGAAAGGAATTGGCGCCTGAGCGCTCCTGATTGAGCGCCTGAGCGCCAATTACCTCCAGAGAGCTTGTTTTGGCTTGGAATTGGCGCTCAGGCGGGCTTAATTGGCGCCTGAGCGCCCAGACTCGACCTGTTTGCCTATAAATAGGCTTTTTTTCATTTCTTTTGTAACTTTTGTCATTTCTATACATTCCTAAATAAGTTAGAAGTAGGGTTAGGCTCTGGAGCTTGAGGAGAAGCATTCTCCAAGTCCATGTTCCAGGTTTTATCCTTCTTTTCTTGTATGGATTCTATAGCCATGCTTGGCTAAAACCCCTTTTGTTTTGGGTTCTTTGTAAGACTTTGGATGTTTTAGCTTTCATTCCTTTTCTATTCATGTTGTTCTGAGTAAACCCTTGAATCTCACTCCTATGCTCTATCTCTCAAGCTTGAATGCATGCTAGCTTTTTACTTTTCTATAATCATAACGATAGTTTGTTATAGAATTGGGACTTGTTGTGAGATTACCTCTTCTATACTTGCTGCTAGGAATAGAGGAAGGGTTGAGGTTTGTTGGCCTAAATTGCATGCTTAGTGCTTCTAACAAATGTTTAGGTTATCAAGGAATTGAATCTATCTTTTGATTAGAAAGGGTTTTCTTTACGAGGCATCGATAGATGACTATCTAGGCTAGAACATCAAGGAGAGACTCAGAATTAATTGAATAGGAAGGTTTGCTAAAACTGAATTTGTTGAGCAAGAACCCAAGGCAATTTCATCTCTGTTTTTCAATCGCTTTATTACTTGAGCACTTGTCTTTTTACAAACTTAAGAAACAAACAACCTTTAAAACTGAATTTTACTTGCTTTTCAACCTTGAACTTGACTCTTAAACTGAATTCACATTCCAATTCCCTGTGGTTGGATAAATTAAAACCCGGAGATATCTGTGCACTTGCAGATTGACCAACAAGTTTTTGGCGCCGTTGCCGGGGAATTGTTTGTGGTTTTTGGTTTAAGTTTTTAGTTTGTGGTTTTATTTTTTGCTTTTATCTTTGTCTAGAATTGGTGCTACTAATCTTTTTCTGTTTGAGTGTCACACTTTCAGGTTGCTCTCGAGAGAGACACTGTCATGGGTGGCCATATGACGGAGGAGGAGATGCAAGCCCATATCGAGGCAAGAATCCAAGAGGGGATCACCCTCCGATTATGTGAACAAGAAGTTGAGAATGCCAACCGGTCTCTTCGGGAACTCACTTCGGCTACCATGAGTTATGACTATCCCGGGAGCATTGTCTTTCCCGAGGGAGTGGGAAACTTTAAGTTGAGACCGGCATTCATCAACTTGGTGAGCCAAAACCAATATGGTGGAGGTACTTTGGAAGTTCCACATGCTCACATGGAGAGGTTCATCCGGAATTGCAACACTTACCGTGTGAACAATGTTCCGACGGATGCAATTCGGTTGAGCTTGTTTCCATTTTCTTTGAAGGATGCAGCTGAGGAATGGCTGAATTCACAGCCTCAAGGGAGCTTCACTACTTGGGAAGACTTAGCAGAAAAATTCACAACAAGGTTCTTCCCAAGAGCCCTTCTGAGGAAATTGAAAAAAGACATCATGAATTTTGTGCAACCCACTGAAGAAAGTCTCTATGAAGCTTGGGAGCGCTTCAAGAAGCTATTGAGGAAATGTCCTCAACACAATCTCACCCAAGCTGAATTGGTTGCAACATTTTATGATGGTCTACAGTACTCTTGGAGGTTTGGCCTAGATGCGGCTTCAAATGGCGAGTTCGATGCTCTTCCCCCACAAGCGGGGTATGACTTAATAGAAAAGATGGCAGCGAGAGCCATGAACTCTGAAAATGATCGCCAAACCCGAAGGAGTAAGTTTGAAGTGGAAGCTTATGACAAGCTCTTGGCCTCCAACAAGCAACTCACCGAACAAGTGGCGGAGATTCGAATGCATATTAAGGAGACCAAGGCTATTGGTTCAAGAATGACTTGTGTGGAGTGCAAGTCTTGTGGTGGACCTCATGTTAGTAACTTGTGTACTGTCAATGCTGAGAGCAATGAAGCCAAAGCTATAGCTCAAGGAAGCATAGTTCCATCCTCAAATCATGAACCTCTTGTCCAAACACAAGTTGTTGGAAAGGTGAATTGCAAGAGGAGTTTAGAGGAGCTATTGGAGAGTTGCATCAACCGCATGAACAACAACCATAAGAACCAAGAGGTGGCTATCAAGAACTTGGAGAACCAACTTGGCCAGCTAGCCAAGCAAATTGCCGAAAGGCCTCAAGTTAAATTTCCTTCCGATACTATCCCCAATCCCGAACAAGAAAATTCTGCTGTTGTTACCACTAGGAGTGGGAGAGTGTTGCATGAGTTAAAAAAGCAAATTGAGGGAAAAAATGAGGAAATAGTTGAGGAGGAAATGAGTGTTCCTATTAAAACTAGATTGATGAATGATCCTATTCCTGAGCTTAGCAAAGTTCCATTTCCTAAAGCATTGGCTAAAAAGAATTTGGATAAAAAGTTTTCAAAATTTATGGATGTTTTTAAGAAACTCCATATTGATATCCCTTTTTCCGATGCTTTAGAACAAATGCCTATCTATGCTAAGTTCATGAAGGACATTTTAAATAAGAGAAGGAAGTTGAGTGAGGTTGATGAAACTATTATGATGACCGAGGAGTGTAGTGCCATTTTTCAAAGGAAAATGCCTAAGAAGAGAAGGGATCCTGGGAGTTTCACTATCCCAGTGGAGATTGAGGGGTTAACTGTTGTTGAAGCCTTGTGTGATTTGGGAGCGAGCATCAACTTGATGCCGCTTAACATGTTTAGAAGGCTGAACTTAGGAGAGGTCACCCCGACCATGCTTTCCTTACAAATGGCGGACCGATCCCTAAAAACACCTTATGGGATCATTGAAGATGTTATGGTGAAGGTGGATAAGTATGTGTTCCCTGTGGACTTTGTGGTGCTGGACATGGAAGAGGATGCAAAGATTCCTCTCATTCTAGGCCGACCCTTCTTAGCCACTGGTAGGGCTAAAATTGATGTTGATAAGGGTCAGCTCATTCTCAGAGTTGGTGAGGACAAGGTAAGATTTTCGGTTTTCAATTCTAATTTGCAAACTAACATTAATGATGGTTTTGTTTGTGATATGATCAAAAGCTTGTCTAGGTCCTCAAGGGAGACCCCCAAGGTAAGTGAAAAAGATGTTGGGCTTAATCAAGCTCTCATCAAGCTTGTTAGTGAAAACAAGTATGGGGGGTCTAAAGATGAGAATTTCCAAGACCACATTGCCCGGTTCACACAAGCTAGTCACCTTGTTAAGATGGAAGGTGTGACAAGTGATGAGCTCATGATTAAGCTCTTCCCTCACTCCTTGAAGGGGGGAGCAAGGATTTGGTACGATGGTTTAGATGATACCCTCTATTGGGAGGAGTTTTTCCAAAAGTTTTGTGCAAGGTTCCTACCTTGCTCATGTGGTAAGAAGTGTCATGGTAAGGAATTTCCTTCCTAACATCAAAGGAAGGAGAGTCCACCTAGGACTATAACTTAGGGCTGCTTGGGAGACAACCCAAGTCTTGTTTTATTTCGCTTGTTTGTTTGTTGCATTTTGTAGGAGGAGAGAGCATGCAACTCAATAGCGGGAGGCGGTTCTATAGCCTCTGTGCTTGACTTGGAGAGGAGGTGTATCTCTTTCCTTTAAGTTAATTCATGCATTTTTAGCATATTTTCTCTTTGTAGAACTTTCTTTTCTGTTTCATCATGCATAGTAAGTTAGAGTCATTTTGGGGTCTTTACTTCCCTATACTCACATGTTGTTGCCCGCAAGTTTTGCTCTCTAGCTTGTGCTGGTTTTTGAAAATGTTTTTGTGAATACTTGTGTTGTCTTTTGGGGATGAGTGATTGCATGCTTTGGGGAAGAGAGGAGGAGACTTCGGTCTTCCGAGTGTTTCTTGAGGATAGAGTTGGTGTGAGTCCATAAGGGTCCATCTTTGACCCTTCACCATAAAATTTCTCAGGAGGATCCTGACTCACTCGTACTTCTTCGTTCTGTATTAATTTCACTCTTTGCATGCTTTGTGATACTTGCATTATTCTTGAGACTTGTAGGTTTTTGAGCTTCAGAGTTTGTTGGCTTGAACTTTTGTCCCTAGTTGTCCCTTTGGAGCCTATTGAAGATTTCTTTGTTAGCTAAAATGATTGGGATGGATGATAGGTTGGATTTTGGGGAATGATGGTCCTTGAATTGTTGTGGAGCTGAATAATTTGTGAAGTAGTCTCTTGCCCCAAGTGAAAATTATTGAAAAAGAAGAAAAAGAAAAAGAAAAGAACTCCTAATCAAAGTTGGAGTGCAAAAAAAGAAAAGAAAAGAAAGTTGAGAAAGTGGTGCTTGTAAAGTTTGTTGATGAAAGCTCCGGGGTTATGTGATTAGACCACACTCAATAGTTTTGAAGCCTAGTCTTCCTTAGGGACCAACCACCTTGTACTTCACCAAGCCAACATTTCAACCCTTGTGAAGTCTCATTGAATTTGTGCATGTTTGATCTCTGTTGCTCTTGAGTGAATGATATCCATAACCTATGAACTACTTGTGTGCTTAGTGCACTTAATATATATCCCATCCTAGGAATTTTAGATCTATATGCTTCTCATGATGGACTCTACACTCTCCTTTATCTAAAAGTTGCATGAAGTGGATTGTTGTGTCTTTCTTTTGGAACCAGTTGTGGTTGCTAAATCCCCCGGTTTTGTGATAAGTATTCCTTGTTGGGCACTTGTTTTGGGAGCATTTCTTGCGCTTGAGGGCAAGCGAGTGTTGTTTACGCTCGAGGGCGAGCTGTCGTTGAGTATAGTGGTGTGATGACCCTAGTTTAGTAGTGTTTTTAGGGTCATTTCTTAGTTTGTTTTGAGTCTTTTTGTTGAGTCTCATGTAGTGTTTCATGCATTCTCATGCATTTTTATCTTTATTTGTGTTTCTACTTTGTTTTGGTAATTTCATAGTTTTATAGGGACCTTTCATGCATTTTAAGTAAGTTTAAGACTTGCATATCTTTTCTACTTGAATTGAGGGTCTTTTGTGCTAATAAACTCTTGGAAATCCTAGATATTTTCCTTGCTTTGTTCCCAAGCAGCTAGGTCTGAAAACTGATGAAGAAAGAAGGTCAAAAGGCTTGGAAAATTGAAGGGAGGCTTAAAGGGAAGTTAAGAAGAAGGTCAAGAGGCTTTCTAGAATGTAGAGAGCGCTCAGGCACTCGTGTTGAGCGCTTGAGCGCCAATTGGATCGATGTTTACATGATGCTAGAAAGGAATTGGCGCCTGAGCGCTCCTGATTGAGCGCCTGAGCGCCAATTACCTCCAGAGAGCTTGTTTTGGCTTGGAATTGGCGCTCAGGCGGGCTTAATTGGCGCCTGAGCGCCCAGACTCGACCTGTTTGCCTATAAATAGGCTTTTTGTTATTTCTTTTGTAACTTTTGTCATTTCTATACATTCCTAAATAAGTTAGAAGTAGGGTTAGGCTCTGGAGCTTGAGGAGAAGCATTCTCCAAGTCCATGTTCCAGGTTTTATCCTTCTTTTCTTGTATGGATTCTATAGCCATGCTTGGCTAAAACCCCTTTTGTTTTGGGTTCTTTGTAAGACTTTGGATGTTTTAGCTTTCATTCCTTTTCTATTCATGTTGTTCTGAGTAAACCCTTGAATCTCACTCCTATGCTCTATCTCTCAAGCTTGAATGCATGCTAGCTTTTTACTTTTCTATAATCATAACGATAGTTTGTTATAGAATTGGGACTTGTTGTGAGATTACCTCTTCTATACTTGCTGCTAGGAATAGAGGAAGGGTTGAGGTTTGTTGGCCTAAATTGCATGCTTAGTGCTTCTAACAAATGTTTAGGTTATCAAGGAATTGAATCTATCTTTTGATTAGAAAGGGTTTTCTTTACGAGGCATCGATAGATGACTATCTAGGCTAGAACATCAAGGAGAGACTCAGAATTAATTGAATAGGAAGGTTTGCTAAAACTGAATTTGTTGAGCAAGAACCCAAGGCAATTTCATCTCTGTTTTTCAATCGCTTTATTACTTGAGCACTTGTCTTTTTACAAACTTAAGAAACAAACAACCTTTAAAACTGAATTTTACTTGCTTTTCAACCTTGAACTTGACTCTTAAACTGAATTCACATTCCAATTCCCTGTGGTTCGATAAATTAAAACCCGGAGATATCTGTGCACTTGCAGATTGACCAACAGTAGATTGTTTAAATCACAACTTATTGTCAATAAGTCAATTAGCTGATAAGGGTTATGATGTTATTTTCAATCAAAAGTCTTGTAGGCTGTAAGTCAGATCGATGGCTCTGTTCTGTTTAACCGCAAGAGGAGGAACAACACTTATAAGATCAGATTATCTGAGTTGGAAACTCATAATGTAAAGTGCCTTCTTTCTGTTTATGAGGAGTAATGGGTATGGCATAGACAGTTAGGACATGCAAGTATGAGAAAGATTTCTCAGCTGAGTAAACTTGACCTTGTCAGGGGCTTACCCACTCTGAAGTTCTCTTCAGATGCTCTTTGTGAAGCATGTTAGAAAGACAAATTTACAAAAGTCCCTTTCAAGGAAAAAAATGTTGTTTCCACCTCAAGGCCGTTGGAACTTCTGCATATCGACCTATTTGGACCAGTGAAAACTGAGTCTATAGGTGGCAAGAGATATGAGATTGTCATTGTTGACGACTATAGCCGCTGGACATGGGTAAAATTTCTATCCTACAAGGATGAGTCTCATTCTGTGTTCTCTACCTTTATTGCCCAAGTGCAAAACGAGAAGACTTGCAGTATTGTGCGTGTCAGAAGTGATCATAGTGGAGAGTTTGAGAATAACAAGTTTGAGAGTCTGTTTGATTCCTATGGAATTGTACATGATTTCTTTTGTCCTAGAACTCCTCAACATAATGGTGTTGTTGAGAGGAAGAACAGAACTCTTCAAGAGATGGATAGAACCATGCTTCAAGAAACTGACATGGCAAAGCACTTCTGGGCTGAGGCACACAGCATGTTACATTCAGAACAGGATCTCTATCAGACCAATTCCGAATAAGACTCCTTATGAATTCTGGAAGAAAATAAAGCCCAACATTTCCTACTTTCATCCTTTTGGTTGTGTCTGCAATGTTCTGAATACTAAGGATAGATTGCATAAGTTTGATTCTAAATCTTCTAAATGTCTATTACTTGGTTACTCTGATCGTTCTAAAGGCTTTAGAATTTATAATAGGCTTTAGATTTGATGATAAGCTTGACTCTGATCAGTCAAAGCTAGTTGAAAAGTTTGCAGATATGAGTATAAATGTTTCTGATAAAGGCAAAGCTCCAGAGGAAGCTGAGCCAAAGGAAGACTCTGATTCACAACCTCAGAAGAAGAGCAGAATTGTTGCCTCTCACCCTAAGGAGTTGATTTTGGGAAACAAAGATGAACCAGTCAGAACCTGATCAGCATTCAGACCCTCTAAAGAGACTCTGCTTAGTTTGAAAGGATTGGTATCCTTAATTGAACCAAAGTCAATTGATGAAGCTCTTCAAGACAAAGACTGTGTAACACCCCGATTTCGGTGGCGTCACTTTAGTAACCAAAAGTAAACTTAATGCGGAAAAACGTGAAATATTTCTTTTTCGATAATAACTAAGACAAGACTGAATTAAATAAAACCCGAAATAACAATAATCAGAACTAATGTACAATATATATATAGCAGCCCCCGCTGTAGTAGTAACCTCGTCACGAGTAAACCTCCAGTGACGGAAAGAGAAAGATGTAACGCCCGTGGGCAAAAGTACAAACCAAAAGAAAAGGTTAAGTGTCCGCAACACTATACCTCAAAACTGAGAATAAGCTGGCCCATCGGCCTGAAACAAGACCTCCTAAGTCCAACCAACTCTCTGTGATTCCCGTAAAGAAACCACACAAAAAGCTATAGGTGGGAAACTACCCTGTCCCGAATGAAACAAATAATGTTCAGAGCTAAGACTCTACTCCTACACTAATCCCATCTCGAGGAGCTCACACTAACACTCAATTCTACATGCTGGCATGATCGTCGTCCGAATTCGAAATCCAGAACGACCTAGTCTATGTACACCATCCGTCCTCCGTTCGCTATCGCGATGCGCTCCTGTTCCAGCATCCCAACTCTAGTTTCCCCCGAAGGGTGAACCGTCGTGAACCAGTCCGCCAAAGACATCTGACAAAGGGCGTTTGTCCGCCAAAGCACACAAAGAAGACGCGAGGGTCAACTCTAAAGAACTATGTAGATAATAAACCCAATAGGTACAATTAATAGATAGCCACTTAGGCTTATAACTAGAGATATCGTTCCTAGGGTTGCATGTTCCACAAAATCATAACGACAATAATAACAATTAGCATGTTCCAAGTAAGTTTATCAAATAGCAACCACACTCATCAACTAAGTCAGTATGCATGTTGCGTGATATGTATGCAGGTTAACCCAGTCAACCAATATGCAATCCGGAACGGATGGACATCATCGGATCAGCCCTTCACCAGCCACGGTGGTGCCATTTCGGCCCGTGATGCCTCTTACACCAACAGGGGTAGTCAGATCAGCAGTAAACCCGTAGGTCTGCCATTTCGGTCTGCTACAAGAGACGTCTACAAACGCTCTTTCACGGCATTCCGGGTCTTATGACCATTTTGGAAACCGACGAGGTCCAGAGTACGTCCTGTGTTAATACCTCATTAATGTTGCATGTATGCAAAATGATTAGTCAAACAACGTCTCCGACCTCACTCGACACGTCGCCACGTGTTCTATGGAAGTTAAAGTCTCTAAAAGCTTACCCTAAGGTAAAGTCGATTCTGCGACCAAAAGACACACTTCATAACGACACATAGCTGCTCCAACAGCACCACAACACACGCTGCTCCAACAGCACAATAGCACACACTGCTCCAACAGCACAACAATAAACGCTGCTCCAACAGCACAACATCAAACGCTGCTCCAACAGCACAACGACAACATACTCAACACTCGGATCCGACGACACTCCTCGTTTTCCAAAATTAAGATTTCACTTCCAATGCCTTCCTTCGAGGTTGTTATCATTACTTAAAGATTTAGAGGTTATTTAAGGTCTTATGAGTTTTCTTTATAAAATAGATTCCATTTTGTCTTATCGCAAGTCTTATACATTTGCAGGATCTCCCAATCCCAAGTCGCTTCCAGAGGATGTCTCGATCCACTAAACAAAGTCAAGGCCCGAACCTCGTTCGTCCTATCAAACTTTCTCAAAACTCTCAAAATAAAATCGGCATGACCTGCCCGCTATTCTCACCATTCAGAATCTCAGATTTCCAGTGTAAAGCATATTTAAATCATCACAATCAACAACATGTCATATATCAAGAAATCTCAACATTAACACTTAGCACTTAGCATATAAAGCATGCACCACACATCCTAGATTACCCACATAGCACATAGCATGTAAGTCAATCTTCAAAAACATTCAGTAGATGAATCATCTACATTGTCAGCCGAAGCCTCAGAAAACATTTTCAATCACACACAATCTCAGTGCATAAACAGTAAACAATGTCGAAACATCGACCCTAAGCATTAACTAGAGATTCAGTGAGAAGCCCTCACCTGAAAGTTCTCCAGAATGATCAACTAGTGCTTCCTCGCACTCAAAGTGTTGGTCCTCGGGGAAATCCTCGAAAGTACCTTTACAATGAAATCACAGAATACTATAAGAATCTATCGGAAACTAAGTTATCGATACTTACTAAGGTTACTCGAAGAAATCTATACTCTAAGGTACGATAATCTAGCGCGAAAGGACAAGTTTTCGGAAAAGGAAATTTCCTCCTCCCCCTCTAATAGGGCTCGGCCACTTTGGGTAATTAGGGGGCTCGATTTTTCTTCGATCAAACTTGGTTCCTATGCTTTCATAAGCCGTAACTAAGGGTATTCTGAACTCGGAAAAATTATCGGATCAAAAACTGTCGCAGGGGTATTTTGGTCATGATTTTTAACTTAGGATTTTCAAAACTGAAATCCCAAAAATAAAATTTTGCAGGGACGTCACCAACGACGTTTATGACAACTAATCCTACTAGCACTAAGCTAAGGCGATAGTTTTTAGTCTAAAGGTTGAAGCTTTACCTCAAAAACTCCAAAAATGGGTATTTAAGGCTAAAATTGATTCCGGCGGAATTCCGGCGACATAACGGAAAATCTAATCCGGCAGAAGTGATCTTGGGCACATATAGAAGAGGTTTAGAATCAGAAATAAAAGATTCAGGATAGTTTTGCAAAAAACCCATAAACTATCCACTCAGAAAACTCTACAGAAAAGCTATGGAAAAAGCGATCAGAGGTAAGGATTAGCGACTATACCTCGAAGCCTTGAAGCAGCAACTGATTAATCGACGATCAAGCAAGAGATGAAGAAAAACTCTTCTTCCTTCCTCTTCAATGGAGCTCGCGGGTTTGGGAGAGAAATGGAGGAGTTCTTGTAAATTTTCTCACCTTTCTTGCTATATGTAGAAGATGGAAATTCGCGGCGAAATGAAAGTTTCGCGAATCTGATTTTTCCGGCGTCATTCTCCGTGAATTAATAGATATGTTTTGGCAAAAGAATTCCAAAACTATAAAGAGGTCTCCTTGTATTTTTGGCAACTAATGCAAAGTCGGTGCAAAGTCGGTGTAAAACTATTTTACCCGATAAGTTGCTTTTTGCATCGAATGTCGGAATAGAAAACTTCCTTCGGAAGAAAGATTGAAATCATCAAGAGAAATGGGTGTACGCGTGTGGAATATTCATTTGAAGCTCTGAATAGAAAAAGTCTTCATTGTCGAGAAATTCTAGGGTTTTGAAATACCAGGGATTCGGTTTCGGCAAACTTCCGATGATTGGAATCGGACGTTCGTAGATCCTAGAGTTTCGCCTCGAAACGATTTTGGTATATGGACAAAGAGAAGTTCTAACATTTCTCTGAAGATTTTTGGAATTAACTTCCATCGTGCCTAAAAGTGAAAATTAGCTATATACTAGGGTTTCTGACCTAGGTTTAAGCGTATAACGATCGTACTATAACTTTTATCGATCATGATGTAATCCTTTGACTTTTCCTGAACTTTCTCCTTCATAAATTTATTTCATTTGGTCAACTCTAGTTCAGGTTTCCCTTCACAATACATCAACCCTAATCGTAAATGGAAATCTCTTCCACTGATCCTAAACTTAAAATCTTGGGTCTTACATTACTACCCTCCAAAAAGAAAGTTTCGTCCTCGAAACTTAAGGGTCAGTAATAGTTCCGGATATTATTCCTTGATCTTTTCCTCTAACTCTCACATAACACCATCCGTGTCTTTATTCCAAATAATTTTCACTAAAACACTCTGCTTTCTCTTCGATTGTTTCACTCTTCTAGCCCCAATGCTGGTTCGACGGCGTCTCAACAGACATAACATCTTTCAACTTGCCGAGGTTTAACTACAATCGTCAATGATGACACCACTAAAACTCTTACTCGAATATGATCTTCAGCTTCCGAAGTCGATCTTTACCCTAAGATTCTCATTCCACTTAGCAAAATTCACTCGCTAATCTCTAGCTCGTATCACCGAAATCCATAACAAGTTTCATTCACTCTTAGACTTTAAGCAACTTGTCCAAATATGAGCCCCTCAAGTGTTCATCTTAATACTAACCTTCCCTTTTCTGTAACTTAATCACCATCTCGTCAATCAACTTCTTAATCTCTCTATCAAATTCTAACCAACTTCGAGTCCTAGAAACTTAAGACAACAATTCATAGACTTAAAACCTGAACCTTCACCAAGTTTGGACCTCTAATGTCCGTTAATTCTTCAATGCTTCCTAAATGAATATCCATTTCTTCAAACTATATCTCCTTCGCAAGAGAACTTATACTTAATGCGAACTTTTTCCTCCCAGCTCGACTAATCCTCGATCCAATCAAGTTAATCTTACCAATCCTTCTATCAAAGTCCATAGCCAGCTCTGATTCCGAATATCACCCCCTCAATATTAAGTTGATCAAGCCTAATACATCGAAGGTGAAATTTAGAAAAACCCACTGGAACAGTCAATGAGTTCGTATCATCCAATAGTCACAAATATCCTGACCTCACATCCTCAACGATTCCGCTACGGAACTACACGCCCTCGACATCATACGTATACTATCCATAAGAAATCTCTATGAGATTCATTCTTCAGCTTCTAGCTTCCTTTTAAACGCATTGGTGCAAAACTACTTTCTAGGTTTACCGTGTTATTCTAAACCTCGTGTAACTTCTATAGTGGAAACACGAGTAGCAGTCAAATAAACTTTTGTAGGTGTAATAACTATAAGGTCAACGCTTAGCGATAAAAGCAAGTTCAGACGTGTTGCACACGCTACGGGGGTAACGAAGAGTATACCATACTAGAATGAGAAAGAATAGTTAGAAAGTTACCATCGTTCTTGCGCTCTCCTCTGACTAATCCATCAGCTCCCTCGCCGCACAAGACATGGACCCTTCCCCGTGCAGTAGAACGTCTTCCCCTCACCGTATGCACAGATGGCTCAACCTTGGTTACATTGCAATCCTTGGCTTGATGCCCCGGACGGCTGCAGTTGAAACATAGAGGTCTTCCGTCTGGACACTTGTTAGTGTAGTGCCCCACCTTCTTGCACCTGTAACACGTCACTCCTTGACCCGAAGTCTTGTTTCCTGTTCCTCCGGTAGCATTTATGGGCTTATACTGCCCCGAGGTAAAACCTTCCGCCACAGGACGTTGATACGGCTTCTTCTGTCGGAATCTCTCTATCCCATGATTATTTTGAAAGTTCGACCTCATTGGTCCCCCAGTGCCTGTTCTATTCATCCTCTTGTTCTTCATAAGTTCAACTTCTGTTGCCTTCTCAACCAAAGCTTGGAAACGCATAATTCCCAATGGCCTCACAGAGTCCTCGATATCTGGCCTCAGTCCATTGACGAAACGCTTACACATGTAGCGCTCATCGACATGGTCGGTGAAAAATTGGAAGTGTTTGGCCAAAGACTCCAATTTAGAAGCAAATTCAGGTACAGACATGATCCCTTGTCGGAGTGTCAGAAGCTGTGCCTCCCGCTCGTCCCGAGCACTAGGTGGAAAATACTTTTCCAAGAATGCAGTTCGAAAGGAGTTCCAATTTACTTCCTCGTCGTTAGCTTCCATAATTCCTCTGGTACCCTTCCACCAGTACTCAGCATCGCCCAGCAGCAGATAAGTTGCCAGGCCCACCTTAGCCCCTTCAGCAGTCTGCAGTACTTCGAAAATCTTCTCAATCTCTTGGATCCATAGATCCGCATTGTCTGGGTCAGTCCCGCCCGTGAACTTGGGTGGATCCTGCCTTCTAAAATCATTCAGTCCCCTGTTCTGGTCTAGGGCTAACTCCCTCTCACGCTTATGTCGCTCACGTTCAGCCTTGTCAGCACGCCACTGAGCGTTCTCCACGGTTTGATTTGTCATTGCCTGGGCCACAGCAGTCATTGCCCCAGCGAGTTGATTCATGTTCACCATGTTCTCTGTTTAGTTAGACAAACAGTTAGTACTCATCATAAGATAGCATTTCCATAACTATACAATATGATTAAGCAATAACTTCAATCAATTTTTAAGCGAAAAATCGCTTGCAGACAATCAATTTTTCACTCTTTGCAGAGTCACACAACCTAGCACAGAAGACCTATTCCCCAACAACTCCCGAAAGACTCGACCGTGCTCTGATACCACAATGTAACACCCCGATTTCGGTGGCGTCACTTTAGTAACCAAAAGTAAACTTAATGCGGAAAAACGTGAAATATTTCTTTTTCGATAATAACTAAGACAAGACTGAATTAAATAAAACCCGAAATAACAATAATCAGAACTAATGTACAATATATATATAGCAGCCCCCGCTGTAGTAGTAACCTCGTCACGAGTAAACCTCCAGTGACGGAAAGAGAAAGATGTAACGCCCGTGGGCAAAAGTACAAACCAAAAGAAAAGGTTAAGTGTCCGCAACACTATACCTCAAAACTGAGAATAAGCTGGCCCATCGGCCTGAAACAAGACCTCCTAAGTCCAACCAACTCTCTGTGATTCCCGTAAAGAAACCACACAAAAAGCTATAGGTGGGAAACTACCCTGTCCCGAATGAAACAAATAATGTTCAGAGCTAAGACTCTACTCCTACACTAATCCCATCTCGAGGAGCTCACACTAACACTCAATTCTACATGCTGGCATGATCGTCGTCCGAATTCGAAATCCAGAACGACCTAGTCTATGTACACCATCCGTCCTCCGCTCGCTATCGCGATGCGCTCCTGTTCCAGCATCCCAACTCTAGTTTCCCCCGAAGGGTGAACCGTCGTGAACCAGTCCGCCAAAGACATCTGACAAAGGGCGTTTGTCCGCCAAAGCACACAAAGAAGACGCGAGGGTCAACTCTAAAGAACTATGTAGATAATAAACCCAATAGGTACAATTAATAGATAGCCACTTAGGCTTATAACTAGAGATATCGTTCCTAGGGTTGCATGTTCCACAAAATCATAACGACAATAATAACAATTAGCATGTTCCAAGTAAGTTTATCAAATAGCAACCACACTCATCAACTAAGTCAGTATGCATGTTGCGTGATATGTATGCAGGTTAACCCAGTCAACCAATATGCAATCCGGAACGGATGGACATCATCGGATCAGCCCTTCACCAGCCACGGTGGTGCCATTTCGGCCCGTGATGCCTCTTACACCAACAGGGGTAGTCAGATCAGCAGTAAACCCGTAGGTCTGCCATTTCGGTCTGCTACAAGAGACGTCTACAAACGCTCTTTCACGGCATTCCGGGTCTTATGACCATTTTGGAAACCGACGAGGTCCAGAGTACGTCCTGTGTTAATACCTCATTAATGTTGCATGTATGCAAAATGATTAGTCAAACAACGTCTCCGACCTCACTTGTAACACCCCGATTTCGGTGGCGTCACTTTAGTAACCGAAAGTAAACTTAATGCGGAAAAACGTGAAATATTTTTTTTTTTGATAATAACTAAGACAAGACTGAATTAAATAAAACCCAAAAGCGAAAAGCAATAGAACTAATATACAATATATAAACAGCCCCCACTGTAGTAGTAACCTCGTCACGAGTAAACCTCCAGTGACGGAAAGAAAAGTGTAACGCCCGAAGACAAAAGGTACAATCCACAAGAAAGGTCAAGTGTCCGCAACACCATCCCTCAAAACTGAGAATAAGCTGGCCCATCGGCCTGAAGCAAGACCTCCTAAGTCCAACCAACTCTCTGTGATTCTCGTAAAGAACCACACAAAAGCTATAGGTGGGAAACTACCCTGTCCCCAAAGAAATCAAATGATGTTCAGAGCTCAGACTCTACTCCTACACTAATCCCATCTCGAGAAGCTCACACCAGCACTAAAACCTACATGCTAGCATGATCGTCGCCCGAATCTGAATCCGGAACGACCTAGTCTATGCACACCATCCGTCCTCCTCTCGCTACCGCGATACGCTCCAGTTCCCGCATCTCAACCCTAGTTCCTCCCGAAGGATGAACCATCATGAATTAGCCCGCCAAAGACATCTGACAAAGGGCGTTTGTTCGCCAAAGCACACACAGAAGACGCGAGGGTCAACTCCAAAGAATTATGTAAATAATAGCACCAATAGATATAAATAAGATAATAGCCACTTAGGCTTATAACTAGGGATAACATCCTAGGGTTGCATATTTCTCAATGACATAAACGACAGTAAATCACAGTTAACTTGCCTCAAATAGAATTAACAAGTACCAAACACACTCATCAACTATGTCAGTATGCATGTTGCATGAAATGATATGCAGGTTAACCCAGTCAACCAATATGCAATCCGGAACGGATGGACATCATCGGATCAGCCCTTCACCAGCCACGGTGGTGCCATTTCGGCCCGTGATGCCTCTTACTCCAACATCATCATGTAGTCAGATCAGCATAAAACCCGAAGGCCTGCCATTTCGGTCTGCTACTAAGAGTCGCCTAATAGCGCTCTTACGCGGAAATCCGGGTCTTATGACCATTTTGGAATCCACCGAGGTCCGGTATCACGCCGTGTATTAACCTCCAATCCACCGAGGTCCGGTATCACGCCGTGTATTAACCTCAAATCCACCGAGGTCCGGTATCACGCCGTGTATTAACCTCCTATGTATGCATGAGTGCAATGTGATTTGCCAAACAACGTCTCCGACCTCACTCGACACGTCGCCACGTGTTCTAGGTAAATTAAAGTTTCTAAAAGCTTACCCTAAGGTAAAAGTCGATTCTGCGACAAAGTACAATAATCATAAAATGAGTGCAAACACTCACGATAACTCTTCGAGTCATCAATGCTCACACGAAGTCTCACGCTTCAGTGGAGTCTCACACATTCACAAAGTCTCACGCTTCAGTGAAGTTTTATGCTTTCACAAGGTCTCACGCCTCAGTGAATTTACACACTTGCACGAAGTCTCACGCTTCAGTGAAGTTTCATGCTCTCACAAGGTCTCACGCCTCAGTGGAGTTCCATGCTTTCCACAAGGTCTCACGCCTCAGTGGAGTATCCCGCATTCACAAGGTCTCACGCCTCAGTGAAGCTTCTCGGCTCATCCCTTGGATGGCTAACAAATTGCTCAACGAGCGAAGAAGTACCAACATACTCAGAACTTACCAAACTCCTCAACACTTGGATCCGACGACGCTCCTCGTTTTTCCAAAACTATGACTTGACTTCCAATGCCTTCCTTCGAGGTTGTTATCATTACTTAAAGATTTTGAGGTTATTTAAGGTCTTATGAATTTTCTTTATAAAATAGATTCCCTTTTGTCTTATCGCAAGTCTTATACATTTGCAGGATCTCCCAATCCCAAGCCGCTTCCAGAGGATGTCTCGATCCACTAAACAGAATTAAGGCCCGAACCTCGTTCGTCCTATCAAACTTTCTCAAAACTCTCAAAATAAAATCGGCATGACCTGCCCGCTATTCTCACCATTCAGAATCTCAGATTTCTAGTGTAAAGCATATTTAAATCATCACAATCAACAACATGTCATATATCAAGAAATCTCAACATTAACACTTAGCACTTAGCATATAAAGCATGCACCACACATCCTAGATTACCCACATAGCACATAGCATGTAAGTCAATCTTCAAAAACATTCAGTAGATGAATCATCTACATTGTCAGCCGAAGCCTCAGAAAACATTTTCAATCACACACAATCTCAGTGCATAAACAGTAAACAATGTCGAAACATCGACCCTAAGCATTAACTAGAGATTCAGTGTGAAGCCCTCACCTGCAGATTCTCCAGGATTATCTTCTAACACTGGTTCACAAGCAAAGCGTTGCTCCTCAGGAAATTCCTCAAAAGTTCCTTTAAAGCCAAGTCACAGAAATACTATCAGAATCTATCGGAAACTAAGCTATCGATACTTACTAAGGTTACTCGAAGTAATCTATACTCTAAGGTACGATAATCTAGCGCGAAAAGACAAGTTTTCGGAAAAGGAAATTTCCTCCTCCCCCTCTAATAGCTCACGGCCACTTTTCACAATTAAGGGGCTCGATTTTTCTTCGATCAAACTTGGTTCCTATGCTTTCATAAGCCGTAACTAAGGGTATTCTGAACTCGGAAAAATTATCGGATCGAAAACTGTCGCAAGGGTATTTTGGTCATGATTTTTAACTTAGGATTTTCAAAACTGAAATCCCAAAAATAAAATTTTGCAGGGACGTCACCAACGACGTTTATGACAACTAATCCTACTAGCACTAAGCTAAGGCGATAGTTTTCAGCCTAAAGGTTGAAGCTTTACCTCAAAAACTCCAAAAATGGGTATTTAAGGTTAAAATTGATTCCGGCGGAATTCCGGCGACATAACGGAAAATCTAATCCGGCAGAAGTGATCTTGGGCACATATAGAAGAGGTTTAGAATCAGAAATGAAAGATTCAGGATAGTTTTGCAAAAACCCATAAACTATCCACTCAGAAAACTCTACAGAAAAGCTATGGAAAAAGCGATCAGAGGTAAGGATTAGCGACTATACCTCGAAACCTTGAAGCAGCAACTGATTAATCAACGATCAAGCAAGGATTGAACAAAATCTCTTCTCCTCCTCTCCTTAGCAAACTCGCGGCCTCCTTGGGTAGAAAATGGTGGAGTTTTGTGATTTCTTCTCACTTGCTTGCTATATATAGAAAATGGTAATTCGCGGGAAAATGAAAGTTTCGCGAATCTGATTTTTCCGGCATCATTCTCCATGAATTCTAAGATAGGTTTTGGCAAAGGAATTCCTAAGCTAAGAAGATGTCTCCTTGTATTTTTGGCAACTAATGCAAAGTCGGTGCAAAGTCGGTGTAAAACTATTTTACCCGATAAGTTGCTTTTTGCATCGAATGTCGGAATGGAAAACTTCCTTCTGAAGAAAGATTGAAATCATCAAGAGAAATGGGTGTACGCGTGTAGAATATTCATTTGAAGCTCTGAATAGATAAAGTCCCCATAGTCGGGTGATTCTAGGGTTTTGAAATACCAGGGATTCGGTTTCGGCAAACTTCCGATGATTGGAATCGGACGTTCGTAGATCCTAGAGTTTCGCCTCGAAACGATTGTGATATATGGAAAAAGAGAAGTTCTAACATTTCTCTGAAGAATTTTGGAATTAGCTTCCGTCGTGCCTAAAAGTGAAAATTAGCTATATACTAGGGTTTCAGACCTAGATTTAAGCTTATAACGATCGTGCTATAACTTTTATCTATCATATTGCAATCCTTGAACTTTTCCTGAACTTTCTCCTTCATAAATATATTTCATTTGGTAAACTCTTGTTCAGGTTTCCTTTCACAATACATCAAGCCTAATCGTAAATGGAAATCTCTTCCACTTATTCTAAGCTTAAAAACATGGGTCTTACATCACTCGACACGTCGCCACGTGTTCTAGGGAAGTTAAAGTCTCTAAAAGCTTACCCTAAGGTAAAGTCGATTCTGCGACCAAAAGACACACTTCATAACGACACATAGCTGCTCCAACAGCACCACAACACACGCTGCTCCAACAGCACAATAGCACACACTGCTCCAACAACACAACAATAAACGCTGCTCCAACAGCACAACATCAAACGCTGCTCCAACAGCACAACGACAACATACTCAACACTCGGATCCGACGACACTCCTCGTTTTCCAAAATTAAGATTTCACTTCCAATGCCTTCCTTCGAGGTTGTTATCATTACTTAAAGATTTAGAGGTTATTTAAGGTCTTATGAGTTTTCTTTATAAAATAGATTCCATTTTGTCTTATCGCAAGTCTTATACATTTGCAGGATCTCCCAATCCCAAGTCGCTTCCAGAGGATGTCTCGATCCACTAAACAAAGTCAAGGCCCGAACCTCGTTCGTCCTATCAAACTTTCTCAAAACTCTCAAAATAAAATCGGCATGACCTGCCCGCTATTCTCACCATTCAGAATCTCAGATTTCCAGTGTAAAGCATATTTAAATCATCACAATCAACAACATGTCATATATCAAGAAATCTCAACATTAACACTTAGCACTTAGCATATAAAGCATGCACCACACATCCTAGATTACCCACATAGCACATAGCATGTAAGTCAATCTTCAAAAACATTCAGTAGATGAATCATCTACATTGTCAGCCGAAGCCTCAGAAAACATTTTCAATCACACACAATCTCAGTGCATAAACAGTAAACAATGTCGAAACATCGACCCTAAGCATTAACTAGAGATTCAGTGAGAAGCCCTCACCTGAAAGTTCTCCAGAATGATCAACTAGTGCTTCCTCGCACTCAAAGTGTTGGTCCTCGGGGAAATCCTCGAAAGTACCTTTACAATGAAATCACAGAATACTATAAGAATCTATCGGAAACTAAGTTATCGATACTTACTAAGGTTACTCGAAGAAATCTATACTCTAAGGTACGATAATCTAGCGCGAAAGGACAAGTTTTCGGAAAAGGAAATTTCCTCCTCCCCCTCTAATAGGGCTCGGCCACTTTGGGTAATTAGGGGGCTCGATTTTTCTTCGATCAAACTTGGTTCCTATGCTTTCATAAGCCGTAACTAAGGGTATTCTGAACTCGGAAAAATTATCGGATCAAAAACTGTCGCAGGGGTATTTTGGTCATGATTTTTAACTTAGGATTTTCAAAACTGAAATCCCAAAAATAAAATTTTGCAGGGACGTCACCAACGACGTTTATGACAACTAATCCTACTAGCACTAAGCTAAGGCGATAGTTTTTAGTCTAAAGGTTGAAGCTTTACCTCAAAAACTCCAAAAATGGGTATTTAAGGCTAAAATTGATTCCGGCGGAATTCCGGCGACATAACGGAAAATCTAATCCGGCAGTAGTGATCTTGGGCACATATAGAAGAGGTTTAGAATCAGAAATAAAAGATTCAGGATAGTTTTGCAAAAAACCCATAAACTATCCACTCAGAAAACTCTACAGAAAAGCTATGGAAAAAGCGATCAGAGGTAAGGATTAGCGACTATACCTCGAAGCCTTGAAGCAGCAACTGATTAATCGACGATCAAGCAAGAGATGAAGAAAAACTCTTCTTCCTTCCTCTTCAATGGAGCTCGCGGGTTTGGGAGAGAAATGGAGGAGTTCTTGTAAATTTTCTCACCTTTCTTGCTATATGTAGAAGATGGAAATTCGCGGCGAAATGAAAGTTTCGCGAATCTGATTTTTCCGGCGTCATTCTCCGTGAATTAATAGATATGTTTTGGCAAAAGAATTCCAAAACTATAAAGAGGTCTCCTTGTATTTTTGGCAACTAATGCAAAGTCGGTGCAAAGTCGGTGTAAAACTATTTTACCCGATAAGTTGCTTTTTGCATCGAATGTCGGAATAGAAAACTTCCTTCGGAAGAAAGATTGAAATCATCAAGAGAAATGGGTGTACGCGTGTGGAATATTCATTTGAAGCTCTGAATAGAAAAAGTCTTCATTGTCGAGAAATTCTAGGGTTTTGAAATACCAGGGATTCGGTTTCGGCAAACTTCCGATGATTGGAATCGGACGTTCGTAGATCCTAGAGTTTCGCCTCGAAACGATTTTGGTATATGGACAAAGAGAAGTTCTAACATTTCTCTGAAGATTTTTGGAATTAACTTCCATCGTGCCTAAAAGTGAAAATTAGCTATATACTAGGGTTTCTGACCTAGATTTAAGCGTATAACGATCGTACTATAACTTTTATCGATCATGATGTAATCCTTTGACTTTTCCTGAACTTTCTCCTTCATAAATTTATTTCATTCGGTCAACTCTAGTTCAGGTTTCCCTTCACAATACATCAACCCTAATCGTAAATGGAAATCTCTTCCACTGATCCTAAACTTAAAATCTTGGGTCTTACATTACTACCCTCCAAAAAGAAAGTTTCGTCCTCGAAACTTAAGGGTCAGTAATAGTTCCGGATATTATTCCTTGATCTTTTCCTCTAACTCTCACATAACACCGTCCGTGTCTTTATTCCAAATAATTTTCACTAAAACACTCTGCTTTCTCTTCGATTGTTTCACTCTTCTAGCCCCAATGCTGGTTCGACGGCGTCTCAACAGACATAACATCTTTCAACTTGCCGAGGTTTAACTACAATCGTCAATGATGACACCACTAAAACTCTTACTCGAATATGATCTTCAGCTTCCGAAGTCGATCTTTACCCTAAGATTCTCATTCCACTTAGCAAAATTCACTCGCTAATCTCTAGCTCGTATCACCGAAATCCATAACAAGTTTCATTCACTCTTAGACTTTAAGCAACTTGTCCAAATATCAGCCCCTCAAGTGTTCATCTTAATACTAACCTTCCCTTTTCTGTAACTTAATCACCATCTCGTCAATCAACTTCTTAATCTCTCTATCAAATTCTAACCAACTTCGAGTCCTAGAAACTTAAGACAACAATTCATAGACTTAAAACCTGAACCTTCACCAAGTTTGGACCTCTAATGTCCGTTAATTCTTCAATGCTTCCTAAATGAATATCCATTTCTTCAAACTATATCTCCTTCGCAAGAGAACTTATACTTAATGCGAACTTTTTCCTCCCAGCTCGACTAATCCTCGATCCAATCAAGTTAATCTTACCAATCCTTCTATCAAAGTCCATAGCCAGCTCTGATTCCGAATATCACCCCCTCAATATTAAGTTGATCAAGCCTAATACATCGAAGGTGAAATTTAGAAAAACCCACTGGAACAGTCAATGAGTTCGTATCATCCAATAGTCACAAATATCCTGACCTCACATCCTCAACGATTCTGCTACGGAACTACACGCCCTCGACATCATACGTATACTATCCATAAGAAATCTCTATGAGATTCATTCTTCAGCTTCTAGCTTCCTTTTAAACGCATTGGTGCAAAACTACTTTCTAGGTTTACCGTGTTATTCTAAACCTCGTGTAACTTCTATAGTGGAAACACGAGTAGCAGTCAAATAAACTTTTGTAGGTGTAATAACTATAAGGTCAACGCTTAGCGATAAAAGCAAGTTCAGACGTGTTGCACACGCTACGGGGGTAACGAAGAGTATACCATACTAGAATGAGAAAGAATAGTTAGAAAGTTACCATCGTTCTTGCGCTCTCCTCTGACTAATCCATCAGCTCCCTCGCCGCACAAGACATGGACCCTTCCCCGTGCAGTAGAACGTCTTCCCCTCACCGTATGCACAGATGGCTCAACCTTGGTTACATTGCAATCCTTGGCTTGATGCCCCGGACGGCTGCAGTTGAAACATAGAGGTCTTCCGTCTGGACACTTGTTAGTGTAGTGCCCCACCTTCTTGCACCTGTAACACGTCACTCCTTGACCCGAAGTCTTGTTTCCTGTTCCTCCGGTAGCATTTATGGGCTTATACTGCCCCGAGGTAAAACCTTCCGCCACAGGACGTTGATACGACTTCTTCTGTCGGAATCTCTCTATCCCATGATTATTTTGAAAGTTCGACCTCATTGGTCCCCCAGTGCCTGTTCTATTCATCCTCTTGTTCTTCATAAGTTCAACTTCTGTTGCCTTCTCAACCAAAGCTTGGAAACGCATAATTCCCAATGGCCTCACAGAGTCCTCGATATCTGGCCTCAGTCCATTGACGAAACGCTTACACATGTAGCGCTCATCGACATGGTCGGTGAAAAATTGGAAGTGTTTGGCCAAAGACTCCAATTTAGAAGCAAATTCAGGTACAGACATGATCCCTTGTCGGAGTGTCAGAAGCTGTGCCTCCCGCTCGTCCCGAGCACTAGTTGGAAAATACTTTTCCAAGAATGCAGTTCGAAAGGAGTTCCAATTTACTTCCTCGTCGTTAGCTTCCATAATTCCTCTGGTACCCTTCCACCAGTACTCAGCATCGCCCAGCAGCAGATAAGTTGCCAGGCCCACCTTAGCCCCTTCAGCAGTCTGCAGTACTTCGAAAATCTTCTCAATCTCTTGGATCCATAGATCCGCATTGTCTGGGTCAGTCCCGCCCGTGAACTTGGGTGGATCCTGCCTTCTAAAATCATTCAGTCCCCTGTTCTGGTCTAGGGCTAACTCCCTCTCACGCTTATGTCGCTCACGTTCAGCCTTGTCAGCACGCCACTGAGCGTTCTCCACGGTTTGATTTGTCATTGCCTGGGCCACAGCAGTCATTGCCCCAGCGAGTTGATTCATGTTCACCATGTTCTCTGTTTAGTTAGACAAACAGTTAGTACTCATCATAAGATAGCATTTCCATAACTATACAATATGATTAAGCAATAACTTCAATCAATTTTTAAGCGAAAAATCGCTTGCAGACAATCAATTTTTCACTCTTTGCAGAGTCACACAACCTAGCACAGAAGACCTATTCCCCAACAACTCCCGAAAGACTCGACCGTGCTCTGATACCACAATGTAACACCCCGATTTCGGTGGCGTCACTTTAGTAACCAAAAGTAAACTTAATGCGGAAAAACGTGAAATATTTCTTTTTCGATAATAACTAAGACAAGACTGAATTAAATAAAACCCGAAATAACAATAATCAGAACTAATGTACAATATATATATAGCAGCCCCCGCTGTAGTAGTAACCTCGTCACGAGTAAACCTCCAGTGACGGAAAGAGAAAGATGTAACGCCCGTGGGCAAAAGTACAAACCAAAAGAAAAGGTTAAGTGTCCGCAACACTATACCTCAAAACTGAGAATAAGCTGGCCCATCGGCCTGAAACAAGACCTCCTAAGTCCAACCAACTCTCTGTGATTCCCGTAAAGAAACCACACAAAAAGCTATAGGTGGGAAACTACCCTGTCCCGAATGAAACAAATAATGTTCAGAGCTAAGACTCTACTCCTACACTAATCCCATCTCGAGGAGCTCACACTAACACTCAATTCTACATGCTGGCATGATCGTCGTCCGAATTCGAAATCCAGAACGACCTAGTCTATGTACACCATCCGTCCTCCGCTCGCTATCGCGATGCGCTCCTGTTCCAGCATCCCAACTCTAGTTTCCCCCGAAGGGTGAACCGTCGTGAACCAGTCCGCCAAAGACATCTGACAAAGGGCGTTTGTCCGCCAAAGCACACAAAGAAGACGCGAGGGTCAACTCTAAAGAACTATGTAGATAATAAACCCAATAGGTACAATTAATAGATAGCCACTTAGGCTTATAACTAGAGATATCGTTCCTAGGGTTGCATGTTCCACAAAATCATAACGACAATAATAACAATTAGCATGTTCCAAGTAAGTTTATCAAATAGCAACCACACTCATCAACTAAGTCAGTATGCATGTTGCGTGATATGTATGCAGGTTAACCCAGTCAACCAATATGCAATCCGGAACGGATGGACATCATCGGATCAGCCCTTCACCAGCCACGGTGGTGCCATTTCGGCCCATGATGCCTCTTACACCAACAGGGGTAGTCAGATCAGCAGTAAACCCGTAGGTCTGCCATTTCGGTCTGCTACAAGAGACGTCTACAAACGCTCTTTCACGGCATTCCGGGTCTTATGACCATTTTGGAAACCGACGAGGTCCAGAGTACGTCCTGTGTTAATACCTCATTAATGTTGCATGTATGCAAAATGATTAGTCAAACAACGTCTCCGACCTCACTCGACACGTCGCCACGTGTTCTATGGAAGTTAAAGTCTCTAAAAGCTTACCCTAAGGTAAAGTCGATTCTGCGACCAAAAGACACACTTCATAACGACACATAGCTGCTCCAACAGCACCACAACACACGCTGCTCCAACAGCACAATAGCACACACTGCTCCAACAGCACAACAATAAACGCTGCTCCAACAGCACAACATCAAACGCTGCTCCAACAGCACAACGACAACATACTCAACACTCGGATCCGACGACACTCCTCGTTTTCCAAAATTAAGATTTCACTCCCAATGCCTTCCTTCGAGGTTGTTATCATTACTTAAAGATTTAGAGGTTATTTAAGGTCTTATGAGTTTTCTTTATAAAATAGATTCCATTTTGTCTTATCGCAAGTCTTATACATTTGCAGGATCTCCCAATCCCAAGTCGCTTCCAGAGGATGTCTCGATCCACTAAACAAAGTCAAGGCCCGAACCTCGTTCGTCCTATCAAACTTTCTCAAAACTCTCAAAATAAAATCGGCATGACCTGCCCGCTATTCTCACCATTCAGAATCTCAGATTTCCAGTGTAAAGCATATTTAAATCATCACAATCAACAACATGTCATATATCAAGAAATCTCAACATTAACACTTAGCACTTAGCATATAAAGCATGCACCACACATCCTAGATTACCCACATAGCACATAGCATGTAAGTCAATCTTCAAAAACATTCAGTAGATGAATCATCTACATTGTCAGCCGAAGCCTCAGAAAACATTTTCAATCACACACAATCTCAGTGCATAAACAGTAAACAATGTCGAAACATCGACCCTAAGCATTAACTAGAGATTCAGTGAGAAGCCCTCACCTGAAAGTTCTCCAGAATGATCAACTAGTGCTTCCTCGCACTCAAAGTGTTGGTCCTCGGGGAAATCCTCGAAAGTACCTTTACAATGAAATCACAGAATACTATAAGAATCTATCGGAAACTAAGTTATCGATACTTACTAAGGTTACTCGAAGAAATCTATACTCTAAGGTACGATAATCTAGCGCGAAAGGACAAGTTTTCGGAAAAGGAAATTTCCTCCTCCCCCTCTAATAGGGCTCGGCCACTTTGGGTAATTAGGGGGCTCGATTTTTCTTCGATCAAACTTGGTTCCTATGCTTTCATAAGCCGTAACTAAGGGTATTCTGAACTCGGAAAAATTATCGGATCAAAAACTGTCGTAGGGGTATTTTGGTCAAGATTTTTAACTTAGGATTTTCAAAACTGAAATCCCAAAAATAAAATTTTGCAGGGACGTCACCAACGACGTTTATGACAACTAATCCTACTAGCACTAAGCTAAGGCGATAGTTTTTAGTCTAAAGGTTGAAGCTTTACCTCAAAAACTCCAAAAATGGGTATTTAAGGCTAAAATTGATTCCGGCGGAATTCCGGCGACATAACGGAAAATCTAATCCGGCAGAAGTGATCTTGGGCACATATAGAAGAGGTTTAGAATCAGAAATTAAAGATTCAGGATAGTTTTGCAAAAAACCCATAAACTATCCACTCAGAAAACTCTACAGAAAAGCTATGGAAAAAGCGATCAGAGGTAAGGATTAGCGACTATACCTCGAAGCCTTGAAGCAGCAACTGATTAATCGACGATCAAGCAAGAGATGAAGAAAAACTCTTCTTCCTTCCTCTTCAATGGAGCTCGCGGGTTTGGGAGAGAAATGAAGGAGTTCTTGTAAATTTTCTCACCTTTCTTGCTATATGTAGAAGATGGAAATTCGCGGCGAAATGAAAGTTTCGCGAATCTGATTTTTCCGGCGTCATTCTCCGTGAATTAATAGATATGTTTTGGCAAAAGAATTCCAAAACTATAAAGAGGTCTCCTTGTATTTTTGGCAACTAATGCAAAGTCGGTGCAAAGTCGGTGTAAAACTATTTTACCCGATAAGTTGCTTTTTGCATCGAATGTCGGAATAGAAAACTTCCTTCGGAAGAAAGATTGAAATCATCAAGAGAAATGGGTGTACGCGTGTGGAATATTCATTTGAAGCTCTGAATAGAAAAAGTCTTCATTGTCTAGAAATTCTAGGGTTTTGAAATACCAGGGATTCGGTTTCGGCAAACTTCCGATGATTGGAATCGGACGTTCGTAGATCCTAGAGTTTCGCCTCGAAACGATTTCGGTATATGGAAAAAGAGAAGTTCTAACATTTCTCTGAAGAATTTTGGAATTAGCTTCCGTCGTGCCTAAAAGTGAAAATTAGCTATATACTAGGGTTTCAGACCTAGATTTAAGCTTATAACGATCGTGCTATAACTTTTATCTATCATATTGCAATCCTTGAACTTTTCCTGAACTTTCTCCTTCATAAATATATTTCATTTGGTAAACTCTTGTTCAGGTTTCCTTTCACAATACATCAAGCCTAATCGTAAATGGAAATCTCTTCCACTTATTCTAAACTTAAAATCTTGGGTCTTACAGACTGGATTCTGGCAATGGAAGAAGAACTGAATCAATTCTCCAAGAATGATGTTTGGAACCTTGTCAAGAAACCTCAAGGTGCTCACATCATTGGAACCAAATGGGTCTTCAGAAACAAGTTGAATGAAAAAGGAGATATAGTCAGAAACAAAGCAAGGCTAGTTGCTCAAGGCTACAGTCAGCAAGAAGGAATAGATTATACTGAAACATTTGCTCCAATAGCAAGATTGGAAGCTATCAGACAGATGATCTCATTCTTAGTGAATCACGACATAATTCTTCATTAGATGGATGTTAAAAGTACCTTCCTAAATGGATACATCTCAGAGGAAGTGTATGTGCACCAACTGAAGGTATGAAAAACGGTAGAAAGGGGGGGGGGTTTGAATAACGTTTTCAGAATAAAACTTCCACCTTAAAGATTTTAACAAATCTCCCGAGAATAAAGTGCTTAAGATAAGAGATAGAAAAGCACACAAGGATTTTATCCTGGTTCACTTGATGAATCACTCAAGCTAATCCAGTCCACCCGTTAAGGTTATTTCTTCCTTCTTAGAATGAAGGCAATCCACTAATCAGGTAATTGTTACAACTGCACTTGAAACCTACAAGTGACTAACAATACACTGACTTAGCTCACACTAAGACTCACTCTCTTAGTCTTCTCTAGGATCCGATCAACCTTGATCTCCTAAAGGTAACTAAACAACTGTTTAAGAAAGAATGTTTACTAAGAGATTGCTTCTGAAAAGCTTATAGTAAACACAATGAATTCAAGATGAAAGAATGCTTAGAAAGTTTGAATATAGCTTGCGCGTGTGAGATTCTTCCAACAGCATCTTTCAATCTTCAGCCTCTATTTATACTCCAAGGATTAGGGTTTGAACGCTGCATGGGAATGCTACCGTTGGAGGGCAGTTCTGGAAATTCCAGCTTCTGCTGTGGCTGAGAATGTTAGGTACGTCGTCAGGATAGTACATTTGCTTTTGTACTTTGGATAGTGACTTGACCTTTAACCTAGTAGACTTCTGATCAGAGGAACGCTTCATGTTGGAACTTGTGAAGCTCGTTGATCAGAGTCAGAGGGAAGCATGGATCCTCTGACCATTGTATCTTCTGATTCTGAACTCAGAGCGAAGTACTTGGTCTTCAGAGCCATCTTGCTTCTGGACTTCAGAGTCTCCACTTTTCAGCTTCTGGATCTTCAGAGTCTTCTACACCATCAGAACATCTGAACCTTCAGAGTGTCTGGGTTGTCAGTGAAGGTATGAAAAACGGTAGAAAGGGGGGGTTTGAATAACGTTTTCAAGATAAAACTTCCACCTTAAAGATTTTCACAAATCTTTCGAGAACTAAGTGCTTAAGATAAGAGATAGAAAAGCACACAAGGATTTTTATCCTGGTTCACTTGATAAATCCCTCAAGCTAATCCAGTCCACCCGTTAAGGTGATTTCTTCCTTCTTAGAATGAAGGCAATCCACTAATCAGGTAAAGGTTACAGCTGCACTTGAAACCTACAAGTGACTAACAATTACACTGACTTAGCTCACACTAAGATTCACTCTCTTAGTCTTCTCTAGGATCCGATCAACCTTGATCTCCTAAAGGTAACTAAACAAACTGTTTAAGAAAGAATGTTTACGAAGGATTTGCTTCTGAAAAGCTAATAGTAAACACAATGAATTCAGATGAAAGAATGCTTAGAAGGTTTTTGAATATAGCTTGCGCCAATGTAATTCTTCCAACCGCATCTTTCAATCTTCAGCCTCTATTTATACTCCAAAGATTAGGGTTTGAACGCTGCATGGAAATACTGCCGTTGTAGGGCAGTTCTGGAAATTCCAGCTTCTGCTGTGGCTGAGAATGTTAGGTAGGTCGTCAGGATAGTACATTTGCTTTTGTACTTGGATAGTGACTTGACCTTTAAACCTAGGAGACTTCTGATTAGGGGAATGCTTCATGTTGGAACTTGTGAAGCCAGTTGATCAGAGTCAGAGGGAAAGCACAGATCCTCTGACCGTTGTATCTTCTGATTCTGAACTCAGAGGGAAGTACGTGGTCTTCAGAGTCATCTTGCTTTTGGACATCAGAGTTTCCACTATTCAGCTTCTGGATCTTCAGAGTCTTCTACACCATCAGAACATCTGAACCTTCAGAGTTTCTTGGTTGTCAGAACTTCTGGATCTGCAAAACTTCAAGTGACTGAGTCCATATCAGAGCTTGTATGACTTCAGATCTTCTGAAGCATTTCTACTGTTCAGAGTGAACATAGATGTTGCGAAAGCGTTGCTTGGGTCACTCTTTATGCACAATGCTTCTGATTTGTGTGAGATTGAATTGAGGTCAGAGCCTGTAAATAGCACACTCAGAAAAACTCGTTAGAGTACCATAATTGTTCATACTAAAATGTTAACTTGTAATCATCAAAACATAGAGTTGTACTACTCGATCAAAACTTGATCTTACAATCTCCCCCTTTTTGATGATGACAAAACTAAGTATTTTGATGAACAATTCTTAAACAATAAACTGAATTCACTCAGAGTTTAGAGATATTGAATAAGACTTATTCTGATGTGAATAGTTTATTTTGCTCATTCTGAATCCAAGTCACAGCTTGATTCTGAGCATAGCTCCCCCTGAATCTAATACTTAATGAAAACATTAGAAATGTCTAGATTATGAGCTAAATAATATAAGAGTTCAGAGTGAAGGCGCATGACATAGATGAAATAAAATAATCAGAGCGTATAAGTATTCAGAGTCAACGATAAGTGGTATCAGAGTCAAATAGAATCACTTCAGAGGAAGTAAAATGTATTCCTTGTATTTGCCCAGTGACACATCTATGGTCATAAAAGTGGAACTCTTAAATTCTCCAAAATAAATCACACTTACACATCAAAAAATAGGTGTACTCCCCCTTTTTGTCATAAGCAAAAAGTATGGGGTGTGAAAAACTCAGCTTGAAGTACAAGGTACTCCCCCTCAGAGAAGGTCTGAGTGAAAAGATGGAGAAATAAACGCTGAAGGAATGAGAGTTACGCGAATTAAGGTAGGGAGTTAATGCAAAAGAAGAATCGTTTACCACCGGCCACGGGAGTAAAGAGAACTTCAGTTACTAAGGACTTAACCTCGAGAAACTGTAGGAGCAATAACTTCCAAGGAGAGAATGAAGCTTATATAAAGAGATTTAGAAGAGGGTAAGCTTCAAACCTCGATCAATTTCATAAAAAAGGAAATGGCATCATACATGGTTGCACTGGAAGAGCTCAGAAGGAAGGCCTTCGAGGAGGACATGTTCCTTAACATCCGGCACCCTGATGGTACACGAACAATACATGAGCTGACGAAGACATTGCTTGAAGAGGACCTTTGTCCAGAGCTAGAGAAGGATCTGAAAGAATTCCTTGCCTTCGTGGAGGAAATTCAAGAACTCAGCCAGCTTGAGCTGAGGTTGCTGGAAGAGAAGGAGGCAGTGGAAAGAAGAATCAAGACTATAGAAGATAGTCTGGATGTAACACCCCGATTTCCAGGTGTCACTTTAGTAACCAAAAATAAACTTTACGCGGAAAACAGGTAATTTTTTTTTTTCGTTTGATTCCTTTAAATAAAAGCGATTAAGAAATAAAGACAAAGCCCAACAGCTAAACTAACCGATATACAAATATATACACAAGTACAGCCTCAGCTGCACTCTCCCGTCACGCGCACTCGCAGTGACTCCAAAGTAGTGTGCCCGCAGGCAAATATATACAAACCAGAACTGTAAGTAAGAGTATCAATATACAGTTATCCAAGAGAAAGTCGGCACCCAAAAATGGCTTGAATAAAAGACCCCTATACTTCGACAGACTCTCTGTGATCCTCCTCAAAAGAACCAGACAAATAGCCACCACATCGGAACCTACCCTGTCCCAAAAAAACTGACGATCAGAGCTCTACACAAAAAAATGACGCTAGTCCTAACCTACCCTCCCAGCTCAGCTCATAGCTCCTCCTCCTCCTCGTCGCTGCTCGGCGAGTAGCTCTCCCCACTGCTCTCGGAGTCAGAGTCGGAATCCACCGTAATCATCTTGGTGTCCAAGTCAACGACCTCCCTCCTAACTGTCCTGCGCACCGTCCTAGTCGAGCCGGTCTCCACATCCACCTCTCCTGTAAGAACACCCTCCTCCACCACCCTCATCAAGGGGTCCACACGGTAGCCGTGCGGTGAAGAGAAAGAAAAGAGACGTGAGGCAGATGGGACAACAGACTCCCTCTTCGGCCGCGCAAGCCTAGAGGACGACGCCACGTCGGTAGGATCGATGGCAGTAGCAGGAGGTGGCGCAACAGGTGCAGCAACAGCAGGCTCAATCTCCGCCGGGTCCTCCTCAACAGAAGGTGAAGTCGGAGGTGGTGCAGGTGGTCCATGACCAGTGCCTGGTCCACAGTGAACTGAGGGCGGCAAGTCAAAACTCTGCTCCATACGCCGTAGCACTCCTCTCGTCAGGCGTCCTCGCTCATCCGTCCGGTCCTCCATGACCCTTCCCCTGTACGTCGCTCGGTGACCAGGGACATCGATCACCCAAGCGGTGGGGGCAGCACGATCCACAAGCTCATACCTGATCCCCCCCGAGGGAGAGACCATCGAAAACCAGTCGGCCATCGACATCTGGCAGCAGGCCGACCGCCCAAACACAAACATGCAACCAAAGCCAAGGCGCTAGGGTCAACTCACAGAAATAAGTAGATATACACTCAACATGTGATCTGGGGTATAGATATATGTTGATATATATAAATATATATATATATATATATATATATATATATATAAACAATCCTAGCATGTTATGGCTCTAACAATGCTTCAATAATCAAACAGCACACAGTTCAAGTCAGAATGAATGTATGCGTGAAATGAAATCATGGTCCGGATTGTGACGCGTTCCCGTTCGCCACAAGTGAAGCATTCCCGTTCTTCACTATGGATGAACCATTCCCGTTATTCATCCTGGATGAACCATTTCCGTTATTCATCCTTGGTGAACCATTCCCGTTATTCACCGTATGATGAACCATTCCCGTTGTAACACCCCGATTTCCAGGTGTCACTTTAGTAACCAAAAATAGACTTTACGCTGAAAACAGGTAATTTTTTTTTCGTTTTCTTTCCTTTAAATCAAAACGATAAGGAAGTAAAGACAAAACCCAACTACTAAACAAACCAACATACAAATATATACACATGTACCACCTCAGCTGCACTCTCCCGTCACGCGCACTCGCAGTGACTCCAAAGTAGTGTGTCCGTAGGCAAATAGTTACAGATCCAGATGTGTGAGTGAGAAAATCATAATTACAAACCACTAGGAGGAAGTCGGCCTCAAAATGGCCTAAGCAAAGACCCCTATGGTCCGACTGACTCACTGTGATCCCTCCGTAAGAGAATCACACAAAAAGCCATGCATCGGGAACCTACCCTGTCCCAAAAGCAAAACGAATCAGAGCTATTACAGTAACAACCAACTCCAAAAGGCTCTAACCACCCATAACCCACACTACTATCATCGACCCTCCCTCGAACAGTCATGAAGTCCGGGTCCTCGTCGAAAGCTTCAGTAATAGTCGTTCCGCTCCGGGTCTTTCCCGCACAACGAATCATCACGAACCGGCTGACGGACGCCTGGCAGCAGGCCGACCGCCCAAGCACAAACATACAAACAAAGCCAAGGCGCTAGGGTCAACTTACAGAATACAATAGATATACAATCAACATGCGATAAAAGGGGGTATATATATATATGTTGTATATATACATATAAGTTATGCACTGCTTACCCTAAGGTTTATACATAGCATGTTATCAAATCTCTTACACAATTCAGTCATAATAAGATGCATTGTGTGCCAGTGCAGAATATGCTGACACAAATCCGAATAACGTCACTCTGCTTGGCGACGGGACAGAACAACAACGTCACTCTGCTTGGCGACGGAACAAATCAACAACGTCACTCTGCTTGGCGACGGAACAAATCAACGACGTCACTCTGCTTGGCGACGGGACAAACCAACGGTATTGCCACTTATAGGCTGGGCACCTCGAGACGGTCGTAACACTGGCCTCGTGTTTAACCATTTCTGCTCGGGCGTCGCTTATCACCTTTGGCTATAGTCAAGACGGTACAAACTCTACATGGTTTGACCATTTCTGCTTGCTATGCCGAACATCAACAGGCACGATGCAACTCTACATGGATGATCGTTACCTCCTGTTGTGCCAGATATAGTCAGGACCGATTCAACTCTGCATGGCTGATCGTTACTTCCTGTTATACCGAAGTACTCTGCTTGGCACTTCATCGCGTATATGCACGTGTGCAATATGATTATCAAAACCAGAGTCAGTGTCGGTCAATACAACACGACTCGGAGTTAATGTCGGTCAATACAACACAACTCCCACCACAAAACCCACAAACAAAACCCAGAGTCTGTGCCGGTCAATACAACACGACTCGAACAACACTACCAGGAGTACTAGAGTACTCGGTGACTTTCAATCATCACCATAGCTCACCTCAGTGGCTTTCCCCAATTCCAAACTCTCCAAACCCACAACATAAGTCGACTTTTCCCCGCCTTTCGTAAATATTTTCCCCTTCAGTTCTCCTATGCTTAAACGTTAATAAAAATTGTTTCAATTCGAATTAGCCAAGTTATGAGTTTATTTCTCAAAGTCTAAGTTTCCCAAGTCTTTATTTTTCGAAAGCTCTATCATTCTAAGTTTCCAAAAATCAACCACCCAAAATACACTTCCCGGGGAAAGTCTAGGAATTCCAACGAATCCCAACAAATGGCTAAGTCTCAAACCCCACATTTGGACTTGCCTAGGGTTGTTCATCCAACCCGAGATATCAAAGATCACCAGATCAATGAACCTCCACTCCGAAGTTGCGTCAAAACGCTCAATCCAACAGAAGCACAACATCACAAGTTATGGAAAAGCATCATAACATCAACTCAACATCATAAACAACATCAGACAAAGCATAAGTCGAATTTATCGACGCCTATCATGCAATCATAGCTAATATATAGTAAGTTGCCCTAACCTCGAGCTGATCCAGCTTCGCAAATCAAATCTCCTTCACAGGAATGCCTTGAAACTTCCAAAGTTCCTTCAACTGAACCTCGGAGGAAAAACAAAGCAGAATCCACACAAAATCGATTAGTTCGATCGCAATACAATACATAAACGATAGACAAAGCATCAAAGCTTCAGAATACGACAAACGGGTACGAAAGGACAAGTTTTCGAAAACGAAAAACTCCCCTCCCCTTAGGAAAAACCCACGGCCATAAGGAGAAAAGGGCTTCGGCTCTTTTTCTTCGATCAAATCAGTTTACAAGGTAGTTTTAGGGTAAAACTAAGGCAAAGAAACTGTCAGAACAATTTTCGGACAATCGGGCCGAAATACGACTACGCAGGGGCATTTTGGTCCAAAATAAAGGCTCAAAACTTCAAAGTTATCAGTTCTGAAAACAAATTTGACAGCAATGATCCTCATGATATCCGTGACAACAAATCCTAAAGGCACGAAGTCAGATTAAGTCTTTTCGACAATAAAGTTTCGAAATGTGAGACAAAAAGAGTTTTGAGTCAATTTTTCAGATCCTGGACAACTGAATCGCAATCAGAGTTTACTGACAGAGGTTTTAGACTCAGGGGAACATAAGGAACATAACCCAAGCGAGAAATCAGAGAAATCGGACAATTTTAGAAAAAGCTCAAAACTTAGAGCACAGAAACGACTTCAGAAACTCAGCAGAAACAGAAATCAGAGGCAGGATTCATGATAGTTACCTCGATACCTAGAAGTAGGGACGAACTGCACGAAGATTGGTCAAGTTTTCGCGGAAATCCCCTCCCCCCTTGCTCCCCACGAAATCAGCCACAAATGGAAAGAAAATGAGAGGATTTTGCTTTTTCGCGCTATTTATAGGCGGGTGAAATCGCGGGAAAATGAAAATTTCGCGATTCCGATTTTTGCAGCACGATCACCGAGAAATTCTAAGAGAGATTCTGGCGTCGGAATTCCAGAACTCAAAACAAATATCTAGGATTTGGGAAAAACGATATCGAAAAACTCAAAAGCGGTGTCGGTTAATCTGCCCCGAAAAACTACTTTTTGCTGTGATGCTCAAACGACAAAACTTCCAACTGAAGAAAGATTGGAAACGTCGAAACAAGTCTGGAAACGCGGACGGAATCTTCGTTAGAAGTCCCGAATAGAAAAAGTCTTCATCCATTGCTCGAAAATAGGGTTTCGAAGCAAAGAAATTAGCGTCGGCGGACATCCGAAAAGTGAAACCTATCGTGCGTACAGTCCAGAGTTCCGAAATGAAACGCTGGTCGATGGAAAAATAAAGAGAATCTTTAAATTTTCCGAGAGTTCGAAATCTCACTCAAAACGTTGCTTTAAGAGCGAAATAGCCTATTCTGGACACGCTCGCCATAAGGCAGGTGTGCAGACGACTCGCACTAACTCCGAAAACAGCTACGCAACATTCCTCAAGCAATTCCTGAACTTTCTTCTTCATTAATCTTTCTCAAATGTCAAACTCTTGTCACGCTTACACTATTTCTACGTGTGAGTCGGAAACTTAACTTGTTCTGAAAATCCAGGTCTTACAATACTCCCCTCCAAAAAGGAAGTTTCGTCCTCGAAACTCAGAGTTCTGCAAAAAGTTCGGAATACAGTTCCTTGATCTTATCTTCCAATTCCCATGTAGTAGTGCCTGTGTCATTGTTCCTCAAAATCTTTACTTAAGCAATCTGCCTTCCCCTTAACTGTTTCACTCTTCTATCCCCACTGCTAACTATCGGCGTCTCAAAAGACAAAACATCATTCAACCTCATGTCGTCTGACTCGATTACTTGCGTCGGACCTCTGCTTGAAATGATACCGGTTGGCATTCCGTGCAGTCGCACAACCTTAGCCACTTACTTCTTTACTTTCGGTCGTCCGGAATTCTTCTTAAACTCAGTGCCTCTCTGTCATCTCAAAGTAGATACTCAACTTGTCCTCGTGATCTTCATCTACAGTCCATCACTTGTTCGTTCGATAACTCTTAGACGAAACACTGCGTTGGAATCTAATAGTCCATTAACGTCACATCCAACTTCGTAACTATCATCACTCGCACAATGAAATCAATCTCCTACTTAGTCACCATTCGAATTAAAAATCGACTTATGTCCTTATTTCTTGTCCTTCACTAATCTTATCCCCTTCAACATCAAGTTATCAACAACTTATAAGATAATCCTCTTCTTAATATCTAACAATCCATTATTATCGTCTTCTTCCTTAGAACTTCCCTCACTCAAACCTATTTACACTTACTGAAATCCCTAACACTTCGCACAAATCGAGACTTATCCTCTAGAAGATTAAATCATAACTATACCTCAAGGGACTTAACTAGCCATTTTATCATCCGATCCTTCAACATTCTGAGATTTAACTGTTATCGTAGCCGCTAACACCACTAAATCTCTTATGTGTACATGAATCTCAGCTCACTAGGTCAACCTTAGCCCTAGGATTCTCATTCAACTTTAGTAAAATTCACTTGTTACCCGTAATATGCATCATCAAAATCCATAACAAAGTCCCATTGACTCTTATACTCTACGAAACTCGTCAAAATATAACAACCTCAGGTATTCATCTTAATACTAACACCTTCCTTTTTGTGACTCAATCACCATCTCGTCAATCAACTTCTTAATCTCTCAATCAAATTCTGACAAACTTCAAGTCCTACACACCTTAGACAGACATTCATAGATTTAAAACCTAAACCTTCACCAAGTTTGGTCCTCTAATGACCTTTAATCCTTCAATACTTCTTAAATGAATATCAGTTTCTTAAAAACTATAACTCCTTCACTTACCCAAACGACCTGACCAGTGTCGTCATGCTTTCACATCCACAACTTATTATGCTAACATCATTCAAATCATATCACATGGCTCATTATGTCCGCAACCTTATAATCAACATCAATCGATCATCGACCTTAACACTCCACACAACCCAGAATTCCTTTACTTCAAGATCACTCTTATATTATACCTCAATGGTCTTAACCCGAAGCTCACCTTCAGGTCTTCAATCTTCTAAGATTCAACTCCTATTGTCACACCTACAACCATAAGATCTCCTATTCGTACGCGATTCTCGACTCTCAAGATTCAACCTTAACCCTAAGATTTCAATCCAACTTAGTAAATCTCACTTAGTAATCTTAGCATATTTCTTTGGAATCCATATCAACAACCTCAAGTATTCAACTTATGCTAAAACTTTCTTTCTCCAACTTAATCATTAATTCAACACTTTTCAAGCGAAAATTCATCTCTTAAGACTATAATGTCTCCACATATTAATCCAACGCTTAGCAAAACTTATTCCTCGAACTCGACTATAACAATCTAGTTCAGAGTTAATTCTTCTCAATCTCGCTACCATCAAGCTATCATCTAAAACCTGATTACATTCAACTTATTTAGTCTCTAACAATTCCACTCAGTAATCACATAACCTATGACTTCATAACTTCCGAGAAACTACTTAATACTTTTCCGGCATTAAACCTCTTGACTTAGTCTACCTCTACTTGGAGTAATCACACGAACTAACCAATCAATGTCTATACGACACTCATCGAATTCCAAAGATTTAAATCTTAATCTTTCACAATCAAGTGCTTAACACGAACCTTCCTCCCAAATCCGACTAATCCTCAATCAATTCAAATTCATCTTACACATCCTTCTATCAAAGTCCATAACCAGCTGTGATTCCGAATATCACCCCCTCAATATTAGGTTGATCAGGCCTAATACATCGAAGGTGGAAATTTAGAAAAACCCACTGGAACAGTCAATGAGTTCCTATCCTCCAGTAGTCACAAATATCCTGATACTAAATCCTTTAAGGATCCCGCTACGGAACTACACACCCTCAACATAACACGTATACTACCCATACGGAATCTCCCTAAGATTCGTTCTTCAACTACTAGCTTCCTCATAAACGCATCGGTGGAAGACTACTTTCTAGACTTAGTGTGCTATTCCCAACCTCGTGTAACTTCTATAGTTAAATCACGAGCAACCTCGAATAAGGTCCTACATCGTTCCCACGTTCTTCCTCGTTCAACTCCTCAGCTCTTGCCCTCCTTGGCATGAATCCTTTCCTCTGGAGCAAGTTGTTTTCCTTTCCCAACATTCCCTGATGATTCGCCCCTGAGTGCCTTGCAATCTTGGGAGAAATGTTCCGGTTGGTTGCAATTGAAGCATAGACTTTCTTTGGTCTTGCAGTTCACAGCTAGATGCCCCTCTCGGTTACACTTGAAGCATCTCCGTCCAATCACTGAGCATTTGTTAGCAAAATGCCCAAACTTTCTGCAACGAAAACATGTCACTCCTTTGTCACCAACTGGCTTCCCCCCCAGTATCAGCAGTCGTCGGTTTGTACTCTCTTGAGATAAGATTTCTTCCCTCGGAACGCTGATATGGTCCCCACTTATGGTAGCTCTTCCTTCCGTTGTAGCCTTGGGAACCTGACCTCATTGGTCCCCCAGCTCCAGTTCGGTTCATTCCTCTTTGTTGATACATTGCTGTCGCCATCAGTCGTTGATGATGCTCACGTGTAGCCTCCGCCATCCGGTTAAGATCCACCATCCTATATCCCATCGAACGTCTGATTAGTACTAACCATACGGTAGCACTAGACAAACCACTCAATCCGATTGAGTAGTAACGCAAGCAATTAGAGCGAAAATCGCTCTGCAGACAATCAATTTTCACTCTTTGCAGAGTCACACAACCTAGCACAGAAGACCTATTCCCCAAAGACTCCCAAAAGACTCGACTAAGCTCTGATACCACAATGTAACACCCCGATTTCCAGGTGTCACTTTAGTAACCAAAAATAGACTTTACGCTGAAAACAGGTAATTTTTTTTTCGTTTTCTTTCCTTTAAATCAAAACGATAAGGAAGTAAAGACAAAACCCAACTACTAAACTAACCAACATACAAATATATACACATGTACCACCTCAGCTGCACTCTCCCGTCACGCGCACTCGCAGTGACTCCAAAGTAGTGTGTCCGTAGGCAAATAGTTACAGATCCAGATGTGTGAGTGAGAAAATCATAATTACAAACCACTAGGAGGAAGTCGGCCTCAAAATGGCCTAAGCAAAGACCCCTATGGTCCGACTGACTCACTGTGATCCCTCCGTAAGAGAATCACACAAAAAGCCATGCATCGGGAACCTACCCTGTCCCAAAAGCAAAACGAATCAGAGCTATTACAGTAACAACCAACTCCAAAAGGCTCTAACCACCCATAACCCACACTACTATCATCGACCCTCCCTCGAACAGTCATGAAGTCCGGGTCCTCGTCGAAAGCTTCAGTAATAGTCGTTCCGCTCCGGGTCTTTCCCGCACAACGAATCATCACGAACCGGCTGACGGACGCCTGGCAGCAGGCCGACCGCCCAAGCACAAACATACAAACAAAGCCAAGGCGCTAGGGTCAACTTACAGAATACAATAGATATACAATCAACATGCGATAAAAGGGGGTATATATATATATGTTGTATATATACATATAAGTTATGCACTGCTTACCCTAAGGTTTATACATAGCATGTTATCAAATCTCTTACACAATTCAGTCATAATAAGATGCATTGTGTGCCAGTGCAGAACATGCTGACACAAATCCGAATAACGTCACTCTGCTTGGCGACGGGACAGAACAACAACGTCACTCTGCTTGGCGACGGAACAAATCAACAACGTCACTCTGCTTGGCGACGGAACAAATCAACGACGTCACTCTGCTTGGCGACGGGACAAACCAACGGTATTGCCACTTATAGGCTGGGCACCTCGAGACGGTCGTAACACTGGCCTCGTGTTTAACCATTTCTGCTCGGGCGTCGCTTATCACCTTTGGCTATAGTCAAGACGGTACAAACTCTACATGGTTTGACCATTTCTGCTTGCTATGCCGAACATCAACAGGCACGATGCAACTCTACATGGATGATCGTTACCTCCTGTTGTGCCAGATATAGTCAGGACCGATTCAACTCTGCATGGCTGATCGTTACTTCCTGTTATACCGAAGTACTCTGCTTGGCACTTCATCGCGTATATGCACGTGTGCAATATGATTATCAAAACCAGAGTCAGTGTCGGTCAATACAACACGACTCGGAGTTAATGTCGGTCAATACAACACAACTCCCACCACAAAACCCACAAACAAAACCCAGAGTCTGTGCCGGTCAATACAACACGACTCGAACAACACTACCAGGAGTACTAGAGTACTCGGTGACTTTCAATCATCACCATAGCTCACCTCAGTGGCTTTCCCCAATTCCAAACTCTCCAAACCCACAACATAAGTCGACTTTTCCCCGCCTTTCGTAAATATTTTCCCCTTCAGTTCTCCTATGCTTAAACGTTAATAAAAATTGTTTCAATTCGAATTAGCCAAGTTATGAGTTTATTTCTCAAAGTCTAAGTTTCCCAAGTCTTTATTTTTCGAAAGCTCTATCATTCTAAGTTTCCAAAAATCAACCACCCAAAATACACTTCCCGGGGAAAGTCTAGGAATTCCAACGAATCCCAACAAATGGCTAAGTCTCAAACCCCACATTTGGACTTGCCTAGGGTTGTTCATCCAACCCGAGATATCAAAGATCACCAGATCAATGAACCTCCACTCCGAAGTTGCGTCAAAACGCTCAATCCAACAGAAGCACAACATCACAAGTTATGGAAAAGCATCATAACATCAACTCAACATCATAAACAACATCAGACAAAGCATAAGTCGAATTTATCGACGCCTATCATGCAATCATAGCTAATATATAGTAAGTTGCCCTAACCTCGAGCTGATCCAGCTTCGCAAATCAAATCTCCTTCACAGGAATGCCTTGAAACTTCCAAAGTTCCTTCAACTGAACCTCGGAGGAAAAACAAAGCAGAATCCACACAAAATCGATTAGTTCGATCGCAATACAATACATAAACGATAGACAAAGCATCAAAGCTTCAGAATACGACAAACGGGTACGAAAGGACAAGTTTTCGAAAACGAAAAACTCCCCTCCCCTTAGGAAAAACCCACGGCCATAAGGAGAAAAGGGCTTCGGCTCTTTTTCTTCGATCAAATCAGTTTACAAGGTAGTTTTAGGGTAAAACTAAGGCAAAGAAACTGTCAGAACAATTTTCGGACAATCGGGCCGAAATACGACTACGCAGGGGCATTTTGGTCCAAAATAAAGGCTCAAAACTTCAAAGTTATCAGTTCTGAAAACAAATTTGACAGCAATGATCCTCATGATATCCGTGACAACAAATCCTAAAGGCACGAAGTCAGATTAAGTCTTTTCGACAATAAAGTTTCGAAATGTGAGACAAAAAGAGTTTTGAGTCAATTTTTCAGATCCTGGACAACTGAATCGCAATCAGAGTTTACTGACAGAGGTTTTAGACTCAGGGGAACATAAGGAACATAACCCAAGCGAGAAATCAGAGAAATCGGACAATTTTAGAAAAAGCTCAAAACTTAGAGCACAGAAACGACTTCAGAAACTCAGCAGAAACAGAAATCAGAGGCAGGATTCATGATAGTTACCTCGATACCTAGAAGTAGGGACGAACTGCACGAAGATTGGTCAAGTTTTCGCGGAAATCCCCTCCCCCCTTGCTCCCCACGAAATCAGCCACAAATGGAAAGAAAATGAGAGGATTTTGCTTTTTCGCGCTATTTATAGGCGGGTGAAATCGCGGGAAAATGAAAATTTCGCGATTCCGATTTTTGCAGCACGATCACCGAGAAATTCTAAGAGAGATTCTGGCGTCGGAATTCCAGAACTCAAAACAAATATCTAGGATTTGGGAAAAACGATATCGAAAAACTCAAAAGCGGTGTCGGTTAATCTGCCCCGAAAAACTACTTTTTGCTGTGATGCTCAAACGACAAAACTTCCAACTGAAGAAAGATTGGAAACGTCGAAACAAGTCTGGAAACGCGGACGGAATCTTCGTTAGAAGTCCCGAATAGAAAAAGTCTTCATCCATTGCTCGAAAATAGGGTTTCGAAGCAAAGAAATTAGCGTCGGCGGACATCCGAAAAGTGAAACCTATCGTGCGTACAGTCCAGAGTTCCGAAATGAAACGCTGGTCGATGGAAAAATAAAGAGAATCTTTAAATTTTCCGAGAGTTCGAAATCTCACTCAAAACGTTGCTTTAAGAGCGAAATAGCCTATTCTGGACACGCTCGCCATAAGGCAGGTGTGCAGACGACTCGCACTAACTCCGAAAACAGCTACGCAACATTCCTCAAGCAATTCCTGAACTTTCTTCTTCATTAATCTTTCTCAAATGTCAAACTCCTGTCACGCTTACACTATTTCTACGTGTGAGTCGGAAACTTAACTTGTTCTGAAAATCCAGGTCTTACACCCGTTATCCATCATTAATGCAGTGGTGAACCATTCCCGTTATTCACCATGAGATGCACAGGTGAACCATTCCCGTTATTCACCCGATTGATGCAATATGGTTAGCCAAACATCGAATCGTCCTCACCACATAAGTGTTAGTGTCGGTCAATACAACACAACTCGGAGTAAGTGTCGGTCAATACAACACAACTCCACCAACAAGAATACACAAGGGTCTAGTGTCGGTCAATACAACACAGCCTAAACAACAAGAGCACTAAGTGTCGGTCAATACAACACGGCTCCAACAATAAGATAACCCAAGGGATTAGTGTCGGTCAATACAACACAACCCCAAAAACAAGAGTACGTAAAGTACCCAAGAGTACTTTCAATCATCACCGTAGCTCACCTCAGTGGCTTTCCCCCAATACCAAAACCCACAACAAAGGTCGACTTTTCCCCGTCTTTCGTAAATATTTTCCCCTCCAATTCTCCTATGATTATTCATTTAGTAAAAACGTTTCGAATTGAATTAGTCAAGTTATGAGTTCATTCTTCAAAATCTAAGTCTCCCAAAGTCTCTAGTTTTCGAAGTTCTAATCATTCTAAGTTTTCCAAAAACCCTCCAAAAGAAGTTTCCCGGGGAAAGTCTAAGTATTCAAACGAATCCCAACGAATGGCTAAGTCTCAAACCCCACATTTGAACTTGCCTAGGGTTGTTCATCCAACCCGAAATATCAAAGATCACCAGATCAATGAATCTTCGCTCCGAAGTCGCGTCAAAACGCACAATCCAACAATATCACAAGTTATGTAAAACATCATAACAACAACTCATCATCATAACCAACATCAGATAAAGCATAAGTCCAATTTATCGACGCCTATCATGCAGTCATAGCTAATATGTAAGTTGCCCTAACCTCGAGCTGCTCCAGCCTCGCAATCAAAAGTTCCTTCACTCAAATGCTCTGAAACTTCCAAAGTTCCTTCAACTGAACCTCGGAGAAAACAAAGCAGAATCCAAACAAAATCGATTAGTTCGATCGCAATACAACACATAAACGATAGACAAAGCATTAAAGCTTCAGAATACGACCATCGGGTACGAAAAGACAAGTTTTCGAAAACGAAAACTCCCTCCCCTCACTACATAGCCCACGGCCAGAAAGGAAAAAGAGCCCCGGCTCTTTTTCTTCGATCAAATCTGTTTACAAGGTAGTTTTAGGGTAAAACTAAGGCAAAGAAACTGTCGGAACAATTTTCGGACAATCGGATCAAAATACGGCCGTTCAGGGGCGTTTTGGTCCAAAATAAAAGCTCAAAACCTCTAAGTTATCAGTTCGGAAAACAAATTTGACAGCGATGATCCTAACGACATCTGTGACAACTAGTCCTAAAGGCACGAAGTCAGATTACGACTTTTGGACAGAAAAGTTTCGAAATGTGCGACAAAAAGGGTTTTGAATCAGTTTTTCAGATCTTTGACAACTCGATCACAATCGGCGAATACTGACGGAGGTTTTAGACTCTTGGGCACGTAGGGAATCAGAGAAAACGGACAGTTTTACAAAAAGCTCAAAACTTTGAGCACAGAAACGCAGTAGAAACAGTAATCAGAGGTAAGAATCAAGCTAGTTACCTCGGTACCTCGAAGTAGGGACGAACTGCACGAAGATCGGTCGAGTTTTGGCGAAAAATTCTTCTCCTCCCATCCCCTTGAAGCTCGCGGCCTTGAAGAAAGAAAATGGAAAGATATTTTGAATTTTCGAGCTATTTATAGGCAGGTGAAATCGCGGGAAAAATGAAAATTTCGCGATTCCGATTTTTGCAGCACGTTCACCGATGAATTCTAAGAGAGATTCTGGCGTCAGAATTCCAAAACTCAAAACAAATCTCTGACATTTGGGAAAAACGATATCTAAAATCCCAAAAGCGGTGTAACTTAATCTGTCCCGAAAAACTACTTTTTGCTGTGATGCTCAAACGACAAAACTTCCTTTTGAAGAAAGATTGGAAATGTCGAAACAAATCTGGCAACGAGGACAGAAACTTCGTTAGAAGTCCCGAATAGAAAAAGTCTTCATCCATCGCTCGAATCTAGGGTTTCGAAGCAAAGAAATTAGCGTCGTCGGACTTCCGAAAAGTAAATACTATCGTGCGTACAGTCCAGGGTTCCGAAATGAAACGCTGGTCGAAGGAAAAATAAAGAGAATCTTTAAATTTTCCAAGGATTCGAAACCTCACTTAAAACGTTGCTCTAAAGCGAAATTAGACTATTCTGGGCACGCTCGCCATAAGGCAGGTGTGCAGACGACTCGCACTAATTCCTACAGCGACTACGCAACATTCCTCAAGCAATTCCTGAACTTTCTTCTTCATTAATATTTCTCAAACATCAAACTCCTGTCACGCTTACACTGATTCTACGCGTGAGTCGGAAATTAACTTGTTCTGAAAATCCAGGTCTTACACCTAGCAGCCTCAATCCTCTGATCCCTTTCTGCAGTGAGATGACTCATCATAACAGGAACCTGAGCTACTAACCAAGTACTCAGACGATTCCATTCTTCAGCAACAGAGTCAGCATTCTCACTCAGGTCAGTGTGACCTTGCACATTGCGTAGCATCAATGAAGCTTTATGATTAAAAACATTAATGCACTCAGAGAGAGAGGTTGGTCTGAGGTATGTGTAGGGAACAATGGAGAGGTTGGTTTCAGGAGAGGTTGGGTGGTTGCTGCTGTTGGCCTCAGAGGCACCTTGAGGAGAGCCAATATCAAAAGGTTGGACATTTAGTTCAGAGGCTCCAAGGTGTGCTTCAGAGGTTTCAACCTGAGGATGTGGTGATCTAACCGAAGAGTGGTTAGACACAGAGTTTTCTGGCTCTGGTTGAATGAGCTCTTGATGAACTGGGTCAGGTTGGACTTGTTGGGCTAAAGGGTCTGCTTCATGCAAAGGGTCGGCCTGGATAGGATCATCTGGGTCAACTAGACGTTCTGGCCTAGGTCCAGGGTATCTCCTAGGGCTTGGTACTGTAAGGTAGTACTCTGGGATGGCAGACACTTTTTCTTTCCTGACTTCCATAAATTTACGATGTGACTCAGAGTTGTTGGAAGGTGAGGAGTCAGCAACGTTGGTAGGGAATGATACAGGAGTATAAGTAGTTGAGGAATCTGTATCAGTGGTTCTAACAACCGGACGTTCTGATGCTTTGGGGGCAGAGTGATCAGACGTTCTGGGTTCAGGTTCAGAGGGTTCAAGAATAATGAGTTCTTGTTGGATGGTAATGGGAGAGGTTGGTTCATATGGTTGTGGAGTCTGAAGCATATTCCACAGAGGGGCTTCTTGTTGGGAAGGTTGTAAAAGGGAAGACCTTGGGGAATTTGGTGGAGATGTGGTTTGGGCAGTTGGTTGAGACTCTGGGATAGTAGTGAGTTGGGTGGATGTGCGTTTGAGGATGGTAGAAATGGGGAGTGCATCAATTGAATTTAAATCATCATCAGATTCAATGATAGCAGACTTACTTGATGTACGCACGACAGACCGAGTCACTCTGGCAGAAGTCTCCATTCTGATGACTGCAACAGCAGGTTCCACACGTGTAGGCTTCTCCACGATTCTGACTTGTTTCTTCTTCTTCTTGGGAGGAGAAGGACCATCTTCATTATCACCATCATCACCATCATCAGGCTTGGTGGTTTCATCATGTTTCCTCTTAGGCTTGTCATCCTTCTCCTTCTTCTTCAGAGGAACATCAGACTCCTCAGAAGATTCTTCCAACACCATTTTCCTCTGAACTTTCCTCTTGGGAGGAGAGTCAAACTCTTGAGCTGGTGGCAATCGTCTGAAGAACTCATCTACATCAATCTCATACCCTTGTTGCTTCAGATCATCAATATAGCACAAAATAGCTTCTGGGTTGTCTGCTTGGGTTCACAGAGGGAAATCATTCAGAGGCACCCTTCTGTGTCTTACTTCATCAGAAGTATCTTCATGAGCAGGGGCTATCTTCTTCTTGATCAATCCCATCTTCTTCAGAGATGTGGCTGTGAAGACATCACTAACTATTGTAGACAGATCTTCTGTGCATCCTGCATTGATCAGATCTTCTACGAATTTACTCTCAATGAAGAGATCTGAAAGCAATCTCCCAAAGGGGATGTACTTGATGGCAGACTTGATGGAGACAGTGGTTCTGGACTTCTTGATGCATTCTTTCAGGTAAGAAAACAAGAAGAAAGGAAGGCAGATCTTCTTCTTATCCTGAATGAAGAATAACATTGCCTTCTGGCAGAAGTTGATGTAATCAGGAGAGCTACCCTTCGGCCTCTGATTGATGCAGTGAAGCAGAATCTTGTGCCAGATTCTGAGCTTGGGATGAAGATCCACCACCTTGTAGTCGCTCTTGCCAGGTTTGTAGGTGGTGTAAAGAGCCTTGTTGGTTTCATCTTTGGTTCTGGGTTTCAGCTTCGATTCTGTCAGTTGAAATCGATACCCAGTTCTAGTGTTTGCACCCAGCAGATTCACAATGGACTTCTCAGTGATGATTATCGTCCTTCCAGCAATGTAGGAGACCACTTATGTATCATCACAGTCTGCGTGTTTCCAGAATTCCTTGACCAATTTTTCATAAATTGGACCTCTAAGCCTGTTAAATACTCTTCCCATCCCTGAGCTTGAAATTCAGGACGCAGGTCGTACCCATTAGCAGCTATATTATCCAGGTCGAATCTCCATTCAACAAGCACTTGGAGTTCTTCCGGAGCATAAACGCAGTGAACGGCGCAGCCCCGTTCTGCAATAGGAATCATCTTCTCTGACGCTTGACCTCGATTTGGATTTTCCAGACCCAATTGGCCTGTAGCTTGACCTACTACCATATGAGGAAACCTGGTTGCATCAGCAGCTTCAGTTCTGGTTTGTCTCACCATTTTGGAGTCGGTTGAAGGTTTTGGGTTGAAGGTGAAGGATGAATAGAGAGAGAGAGAGATCGTGGGTAAGAGGTTTTGAAAAACTGAAGAGAGAGAGTGTAAAACCGTAAGTGTAGGGGAACGTGTGTGTATAGTGGGTTTTGACAAATAACCGTTGTTGATTCAAAAAGCAATTTAAAATCAACGGTTAAAAATTAAAGATAGATAGTAACAGTAAATACACCTATCATACGCAGGAGAGAAGCACATCAACACTCATTACAACAGACTGTTAGCACGGGCACAAGGAACTATGTATCATAGATACTGACACATGTTTACTGTCTCAGCTTCAAAGTCAACACCAATGGGTACATAAACTCTGATAGAGTTACCTTCTGGACTAGACATCTTCTGATGAAGAAGCATCATAGTCAGAGGTTCTGATCCATCTTCATGCTGGACGAAAGTCCATATTCAGATTTTTCAGAATGAAATTAAATTTATTCTCTGCTAAGGGCTTTGTAAAGATATCTGCCCATTGATGGTCAGTATCAACAAACTTCAGAAGAAGTACGCCCTTCTGTACATAATCTCTAATAAAGTGATACTTTACCTCAATGTACTTTGCCCTTGAATGTAAGATAGGATTCTTACTCAATGAAATTACAGCAGTGTTATCACAATAGATTGGGATATTGCTCTCAAGGATTTGATAATCCTCCAGCATCTGAGTGCTGCATATTGCTGCTGAGATATATTCTGCCTCTGCAGTTGATAGTGCAATGGTTGATTGCCTCTTGCTTGCCCATGAGACTAAGTTGCTTCCCAGAAATTGACAATTTCCAGAAGTGTTTTTTCTCTCTGTTCTATCTCCAGCATAATCAGCATCACAATAACCTGAAAGCTTATACTCTGATGTTTTCTTATACATCAAGCCAAGGTTAGTGGTACCTTTCAGATACCTTAGGATCCTCTTAACAACAGTTAAGTGGGTTTCCCTTGGATCTGATTGGAAACGAGCACATAAATGAACACTAAGATAGAGCTTAGTGATCCTATCATACCACGATAGAGCTTCTGACACACTTTACCACTTGCATCTTCTTTCTCTAGAATGCATGTAGGATGCATTGGAGTCTTGGCCACTGTAGAATCCAGCATATTGAACTTCTTCAGAAGTTCTTTAGTGTACTTGCTCTGATGGATATATGTTCCTTCTGGTGTTTGATCAACTTGTATTCCCAGAAAGTGTGAGACCCAAGTTTTTAAGTTGGAATAAATCGAATAAAATTTCTTTTCACGATTAATCTGATGTAACGTGAAGGAAAACTGTAAGGCCCAAGTTTTTCAGTTTATACCAAGTGAATAAATTCTTATTCACCAGTAGGTTTGATGCATGGCGAAGGGAAACCTGAACAAGAGTTTAGTAAATGAAATAAATGTATGAAGGAGAAAGTTCAGGAAAAGTCTGAGGTTCGTATTGAAGTCGATAAAAGTTATAGCACGATCGTTTTACGCTTAAACCTAGGTCAGAAACCCTAGTATATAGCTAATTTTCACTTTTAGGCACGACGAAAGTTAATTCCAAAAATCTTCAGAGAAATGTTAGAACTTCTCTTTTTCCATATATCACAATCGTTTCGAGGCGAAACTCTAGGATCTACGAACGTCCGATTCCAATCATCGAAAGTTTGCCGAAACCGAATCCCTGGTATTTCAAAACCCTAGAATTTCTCGACAATGAAGACTTTTTCTATTCAGAGCTTTAAATGAATATTCCACACGCGTACACCCATTTCTCTTGATGATTTCAATCTTTCTTCCGAAGGAAGTTTTCCATTCCGACATTCGATGCAAAAAAGCAACTTATCGGGTAAAATAGTTTTATACCGACTATGCTTTAGTTGCCAAAAATACAAGGAGACCTCTTTATAGTTTTGGAACTCTTTTGCCAAAACATATCTATTAATTCATGGAGAATGAAGTCGGAAAAATCAGATTCGCGAAACTTTCATTTTCCCGCGAATTTCCAACCTTTATATATAGCAAAGAAAGGAAGAAAAACACAAATTCTCCTCCATTTTCTCTCCCAAAACCGCGGCCAAGAACAAGGAAGGAGGAAGAAGAGTTTTTCTTCATCGTTTGCTTGATCGTCGATCAATCAGTTGCTACTTCAAGGCTTCGAGGTATAGTCGCTAATCCTTACCTCTGATCGCTTTTTCCATAGCTTTTCTGTAGAGTTTTCTGAGCGGATAGTTTATGGGTTTTTGCAAAACTATCCTGAATCTTTCATTTCTGATTCTAAACCTCTTCCTTATGCGCCCAAGATCACTTCTGCCGGGTTAGATTTTCCGTTATGTCGCCGGAATTCCGCCGGAATCAATTTGAGCCTAAAATACCCATTTTTGGAGTTTTTGGTGTAAAGCTTCAACCTTTAGGCTGAAAACTATCGCCTTAGCTTAGTGCTAGTAGGATTAGTTGTCATAAACGTCGTTGGTGACGTCCCTGCAAAATTTTATTTTTGGGATTTCAGTTTTGAAAAATCCTAAGTTAAAAATCATGACCAAAATACCCCTGCGACAGTTTTTGATCCGATAATTTTTCCGAGTTCAGAATACCCTTAGTTACGGCTTATGAAAGCATAGGAACCAAGTTTGATCGAAGAAAAATCGAGCCCCATAATTGCACAAAGTGGCCGAGCCCTATTAGGGGGGAGGAGGAAAATTTCCTTTTCCGAAAACTTGTCTTTCGCGCTAGTTTATCGTACCTTAGGGTATAGATTACTTCGAGTAACCTTAGTAAGTATCGATAGCTTAGTTTCCGATAGATTCTGATAGTATTCTGTGATTTTATTGTAAAGGTGCTTTTGAGGATTTCCCCGAGGACCAACACTTTGAGAGCGAGGAAGCACTAGTTGATCATTCTGGAGAACTTTCAGGTGAGGGCTTCTCACTGAATCTCTAGTTAATGCCTAGAGTCGATGTTTCGACATTGTTTACTGTTTATGCACTGGATTGTGTGTGATTGGAAAATGTTTTCTGAGGCTTCGGCTGACAATGTAGATGATTCATCTACTGAATGTTTTTGAGATTGACTTACATGCTATGTGCTAATTGGGTAATCTAGGATGTGTGGTGCATGCTTTATATGCTAAGTGCTAAGTGTTTATGATGAGATTCTTCGATATATGACATGTTGTTGATTGTGATGATTTAAATATGCTCTGCACTGGAATCTGAGATTCTGAATGGTGAGAATAGCAGGCAGGTCATGCCGATTTTATTTTGAGAGTTTTGAGAAAGTTTGATAGGACGAACGAGGTTCGGGCCTTAATTTTGTTTAGTGGATCGAGACATCCTCTGGAAGCGACTTGGGATTGGGAGATCCTGAAAATGTATAAGACTTGCGATAAGACAAAATGGAATCTATTTTATAAAGAAAACTCATAAGACCTTAAATAACCTCTAAATCTTTAAGTAATGGTATAAATCTCGAAAGGAGGCTTTCGATGCAAATCATAGTTTTGGAAAAACGAGGAGTGTCGTCGGATCCAAGTGTTGAGTTTGTCGTGGTTGTGCTGTTGGAGCAGCGTTTGTTGTCGTGCTGTTGGAGCAGCGTTTGTTGTTGTGCTGTTGGAGCAGCGTTTGTTGTGGTGCTGTTGGAGCAGCGTTTGTTGTCGTGCTGTTGGAGCAGCTATGTGTTGTTGTGAAGTGTGTCTTTTGTCGCAGAATCGACTTTACCTTAGGGTAAGCTTTTAGAGACATTAATTTAGCTAGAACACGTGGCGACGTGTCGAGTGAGATCGGAGACGTTGATTGACTAATCATTTTGCATTCATGTAACATTAATGAGGTATTAACACAGGACGTACTCTAGACCTCGTCGGTTTCCAAAATGGTCATAAGACCCGGAATGCCGTGGAAGAGCGTTTGTAGACGTCTCTTGTAGCAGACCGAAATGGCAGACCTACGGGTTTACTGCTGATCTGGCTACCTTTGTGTGGTGTAAGAGGCACGCGGGCCGAAATGGTTCCACCGTGGCTGGTGTTAGGGCTGATCCGTTTGATGTCCATTCCTTTTCCGGAATGCATGTGGTTAACTGGGTTAACCTGCATATCATTTCATGCTACATGCATACTGACTTAGTGATGAGTGTGTTTGATACTTGTTAATTCTATTTGAGGCATGTTAACTGTGATTTATCGTCGTTTATATTCATCATGAGATATGCAACCCTAGGATGTTATCCCTAGCTAAAAGCCTAAGTGGCTATCCTATTATCTGTATCTATCCTTGCTATTATTTACATAATTCTTTGGAGTTGACCCTCGCGTCTTCTGTGTGTGCTTTGGCGAACAAACGCCCTTTGTCAGATGTCTTTGGCGGACTAGTTCACGACGGTTCACCCTTCGGGGGAAACTAGAGTTGGGATGCTGGAACAGGAGCGCATCGCGATAGCGAGCGGAGGACGGAGGATGTACCTAGACTTAGTCGTTCTGGATTCAGATTCGGACGACGATCACGCTAGCATGTAGGATTGAGTGTTAGTGTGAGCTCCTCGAGATGGGATTAGTGTAGGAGTAGAGTCTTAGCTCTGAACATCATTTGTTTCATTCGGGACAGGGTAGTTTCCCACCTATAGCTTTTTGTGTGGTTTCGTTACGGGAATCACAGAGAGTTGGTTGGACTTAGGAAGTCTTGTTTCAGGCCGATGGGCCAGCTTATTCTCATTTTGAGGGATAGTGTTGCGGACACTTAACCTTTTCTTTTGGTTTGTACTTTTGCCTACGGGCGCTACTCTTCTATTACCCGTCACTGGAGGTTCACTCGTGACGAGGTTGCTACTTACAGCGGGGGCTGTTTATATATTGTATATTAGTTTTATTACTTTTCGCACTTGGGTTTTATTTATTTCAGTCTTGTCTTAGTTATAATCGGAAAAAAAAATATATTCACGTTTTTCCGCATTAAGTTTACTTTTGGTTACTAAAGTGACGCCACCGAAATCGGGGTGTTACATAAATTTTGAGAGCAAGGGGCCATATCAGCGTCCTGCTGGAAGAGGATTTACTTCCGGATCTTACAGACCCATGACGGGTGCTGCTGGAGGTTCCGGAGATCAGACTTTGAAGAAGGAGACGACCTGTTTCAGATGTGGGGAGCCGGGGCACTATGCCAATGCTTGTCCCGACACGAGGCCCAAATGCTACAATTGTAACAAAATGGGGCACACTGCCGATCAGTGCAGAGCACCCAAGACGGAGCCAACCGTGAACACTGCTCGTGGAAAGCGTCCTGCGGCTAAAGCAAGAGTTTACACCATGGACGGTGAGAGAGCTGAGGGGTTTGTCAGAGGAGAGCGCAAGAACGATGGTAACTTTCTAACCATTCTTTCTCATTCTAGTATAATATGTTCCATTTTTCTTGTAGAGTGTGCAAACACACCTATCTTACGTATATGGTTTACGCTTTGACCTTATAGTTACTACGCCTATTATGACTTTACTTTACTGTTACTCGTATTTTAGCTATAGAAGTTATACGAGGTTTAGAATGACACGCTAAGCCTAGAAAGTAGTCTTCTACCGATGCGTTTAAAAGGAAGCTAGAAGCTGAAGAATGAATTTCATAGAGATTCATTATGGATAGTATACGTATGATGTCGAGGGTGTGTAGTTCCGTAGTGACATCATTGAAGATTTAACGTCAGGGTATTTGCGACCACTGGATGATAGGAACTCATTGACTGTTCCAGTGGGCTTTTTCTAGATTTTCACCTTCGATGAATTAGGCCTGATCAACTTAATATTGAGGGGGTGATTTTCGGAATCACAGCTGGATATGGACTTTGATAGAAGGATGTGTAAGATGAATTTGAATTGATCGAGGATTAGTCGGATTTGGGAGGAAAGTTCGTGTTAAGTAATTGATTTTCTTTGGGAAGGAGTTGTCGTTGTAAGAGATGAATATTCTTTTAGGAAATGTTGGAGAGCTACAGAGCATCAGAGATCCAAACTTGGAAAAGGTTTAGGTTTTAAGTCTATTAATTCTTGTCATAAGTGTATAGGACTTGAAGTTTGTCATAATTTGATTGGGAGATTAAGAAGTTTATCGACAAGATGGTAATCAAGTTACAAGAAGGAAAGTGTTAGTATTAAGATGAATACTTGAAGTTATCATAGTTGGACAAGCTACTCAGAGTCTAATAGTGAATGGAACTTTGTTATGGATTTCGGTGATGCTTGATAGAGTTAGCAAGTGAATTTTGCTCAGTTGAATAAGAATCCTATGATTAAGATTGACTTGGGGAGTTGGAAATCGTGTGTGAGTAAGGGATGTAGTGGTGATAGCAGTTACGATAGTAGTTAAACCTCAGAAGGTTGGAGGATCGGATGGCGAAATGACTAGTTAAGTCCCTTGAGGTATAGTTATGATTTGATCTTCTAGAGGATAAATGTCGATTGATGCGAAGCGTTAGGGATTTCAGTAAGTGTAAACTGGTTTGAGTGAGGAAGGTTTTGAGGACAAAGACGACAATAATGGATTGTTGGATATCAAGAGGATGATTAGCTTATGAGGGGTTGATGAATTTATGATTAAGGAGAATGAGTCTTGTCATGCACAAGGTAGTAAGACTCAAGTTGAGCATTCAATCCGGAACATAGAGATGTACCGAGTTCCTAATCAGTATTTTGGACGAACAAGGGCAGAGGAGCAAGTGGTTAAGGTTGTGCGATTGCACGAATGCCAACAAATATTATTTCCAACGGAGAACCGATTCAAGTGGTCGAACCGGACAACAGAGAGTTAGAGGACGATATGTCTTTTGAGACGCCGTCGGTCAGCATTGGGACTAGAAGAGTGAAACAATCGAGGGGAAAGCAGAGTGCTTTAGTGCAAGTTATTTGGAACAAAGACACAGACGGTGCTATATGGGAGTTAGAGGAAAAGACCAAGGGACAATATTCAGAATTTTTTTACTAACCCTTAAGTTTCGAGGACGAAACTTTCTTTTTGGAGGGTAGTAATGTAAGGCCCAAGTTTTTCAGTTTATACCAAGTGAATAAATTCTTATTCACCAGTAGGTTTGATGCATGGCGAAGGGAAACCTGAACAAGAGTTTAGTAAATGAAATAAATGTATGAAGGAGAAAGTTCAGGAAAAGTCTGAGGTTCGTATTGAAGTCGATAAAAGTTATAGCACGATCGTTTTACGCTTAAACCTAGGTCAGAAACCCTAGTATATAGCTAATTTTCACTTTTAGGCACGACGGAAGTTAATTCCAAAAATCTTCAGAGAAATGTTAGAACTTCTCTTTTTCCATATATCACAATCGTTTCGAGGCGAAACTCTAGGATCTACGAACGTCCGATTCCAATCATCGGAAGTTTGCCGAAACCGAATCCCTGGTATTTCAAAACCCTAGAATTTCTCGACAATGAAGACTCTTTCTATTCAGAGCTTCAAATGAATATTCCACACGCGTACACCCATTTCTCTTGATGATTTCAATCTTTCTTCCGAAGGAAGTTTTCCATTCCGACATTCGATGCAAAAAAGCAACTTATCGGGTAAAATAGTTTTATACCGACTATGCTTTAGTTGCCAAAAATACAAGGAGACCTCTTTATAGTTTTGGAACTCTTTTGCCAAAACATATCTATTAATTCATGGAGAATGAAGTCGGAAAAATCAGATTCGCGAAACTTTCATTTTCCCGCGAATTTCCAACCTTTATATATAGCAAAGAAAGGAAGAAAAACACAAATTCTCCTCCATTTTCTCTCCCAAAACCGCGGCCAAGAACAAGGAAGGAGGAAGAAGAGTTTTTCTTCATCGTTTGCTTGATCGTCGATCAATCAGTTGCTACTTCAAGGCTATGAGGTATAGTCGCTAATCCTTACCTCTGATCGTTTTTTCCATAGCTTTTCTGTAGAGTTTTCTGCGCGGATAGTTTATGGGTTTTTGCAAAACTATCCTGAATCTTTCATTTTTGATTCTAAACCTCTTCCTTATGCGCCCAAGATCACTTCTGCCGGGTTAGATTTTCCGTTATGTCGCCGGAATTCCGCCGGAATCAATTTGAGCCTAAAATACCCATTTTTGGAGTTTTTGGTGTAAAGCTTCAACCTTTAGGCTGAAAACTATCGCCTTAGCTTAGTGCTAGTAGGATTAGTTGTCATAAACGTCGTTGGTGATGTCCCTGCTAAATTTTATTTTTGGGATTTCAGTTTTGAAAAATCCTAAGTTAAAAATCATGACCAAAATACCCCTGCGACAGTTTTTGATCCGATAATTTTTCCGAGTTCAGAATACCCTTAGTTACGGCTTATGAAAGCATAGGAACCAAGTTTGATCGAAGAAAAATCGAGCCCCATAATTGCACAAAGTGGCCGAGCCCTATTAGGGGGGAGGAGGAAAATTTCCTTTTCCGAAAACTTGTCTTTCGCGCTAGTTTATCGTACCTTAGGGTATAGATTACTTCGAGTAACCTTAGTAAGTATCGATAGCTTAGTTTCCGATAGATTCTGATAGTATTCTGTGATTTTATTGTAAAGGTGTTTTTGAGGATTTCCCCGAGGACCAACACTTTGAGAGCGAGGAAGCACTAGTTGATCATTCTGGAGAACTTTCAGGTGAGGGCTTCTCACTGAATCTCTAGTTAATGCCTAGGGTCGATGTTTCGACATTGTTTACTGTTTATGCACTGGATTGTGTGTGATTGGAAAATGTTTTCTGAGGCTTCGGCTGACAATGTAGATGATTCATCTACTGAATGTTTTTGAGATTGACTTACATGCTATGTGCTAAGTGGGTAATCTAGGATGTGTGGTGCATGCTTTATATGCTAAGTGCTAAGTGTTTATGATGAGATTCTTCGATATATGACATGTTGTTGATTGTGATGATTTAAATATGCTCTGCACTGGAATCTGAGATTCTGAATGGTGAGAATAGCGGGCAGGTCATGCCGATTTTATTTTGAGAGTTTTGAGAAAGTTTGATAGGACGAACGAGGTTCGGGCCTTAATTTTGTTTAGTGGATCGAGACATCCTCTGGAAGCGACTTGGGATTGGGAGATCCTGAAAATGTATAAGACTTGCGATAAGACAAAATGGAATCTATTTTATAAAGAAAACTCATAAGACCATAAATAACCTCTAAATCTTTAAGAAATGGTATAAATCTCGAAAGGAGGCTTTCGATGCAAATCATAGTTTTGGAAAAACGAGGAGTGTCGTCGGATCCAAGTGTTGAGTTTGTCGTGGTTGTGCTGTTGGAGCAGCGTTTGTTGTCGTGCTGTTGGAGCAGCGTTTGTTGTTGTGCTGTTGGAGCAGCGTTTGTTGTTGTGCTGTTGGAGCAGCGTTTGTTGTCGTGCTGTTGGAGCAGCTATGTGTTGTTGTGAAGTGTGTCTTTTGTCGCAGAATCGACTTTACCTTAGGGTAAGCTTTTAGAGACATTAATTTAGCTAGAACACGTGGCGACGTGTCGAGTGAGATCGGAGACGTTGATTGACTAATCATCTTGCATTCAAGCAACATTAATGAGGTATTAACACAGGACGTACTCTGGACCTCGTCGGTTTCCAAAATGGTCATAAGACCCGGAATGCCGTGGAAGAGCGTTTGTAGACGTCTCTTGTAGCAGACCGAAATGGCAGACCTACGGGTTTACTGCGGATCTGGCTACCTTTGTGTGGTGTAAGAGGCACGCGGGCCGAAATGGTTCCACCGTGGCTGGTGTTTGGGCTGATCCGTTTGATGTCCATCCCTTTCCGGAATGCATGTGGTTAACTGGGTTAACCTGCATATCATTTCATGCAACATGCATACTGACTTAGTGATGAGTGTGTTTGATACTTGTTAATTCTATTTGAGGCATGTTAACTGTGATTTATCGTCGTTTATATTCATCATGAGATATGCAACCCTAGGATGTTATCCCTAGCTAAAAGCCTAAGTGGCTATCCTATTATCTGTATCTATCCTTGCTATTATTTACATAATTCTTTGGAGTTGACCCTCGCGTCTTCTGTGTGTGCTTTGGCGAACAAACGCCCTTTGTCAGATGTCTTTGGCGGACTAGTTCACGACGGTTCACCCTTCGGGGGAAACTAGAGTTGGGATGCTGGAACAGGAGCGCATCGCGATAGCGAGCGGAGGACGGAGGATGTACCTAGACTTAGTCGTTCTGGATTCAGATTCGGACGACGATCACGCTAGCATGTAGGATTGAGTGTTAGTGTGAGCTCCTCGAGATGGGATTAGTGTAGGAGTAGAGTCTTAGCTCTGAACATCATTTGTTTCATTCGGGACAGGGTAGTTTCCTACCTATAGCTTTTTGTGTGGTTTCGTTACGGGAATCACAGAGAGTTGGTTGGACTTAGGAAGTCTTGTTTCAGGCCGATGGGCCAGCTTATTCTCATTTTGAGGGATAGTGTTGCGGACACTTAACCTTTTCTTTTGGTTTGTACTTTTGCCTACGGGCGCTACTCTTCTATTACCCGTCACTGGAGGTTCACTCGTGACGAGGTTGCTACTTACAGCGGGGGCTGTTTATATATTGTATATTAGTTTTATTACTTTTCGCACTTGGGTTTTATTTATTTCAGTCTTGTTTTAGTTATAATCGGAAAAAAAAATATATTCACGTTTTTCCGCATTAAGTTTACTTTTGGTTACTAAAGTGACGCCACCGAAATCGGGGTGTTACAAAAACCTGAACAAGGGAATGTTGAATGGAACAAAGTTGTGAAGGAGAAAGTTCAGGAAAAAGCTAAGAAATTTATCGAAGTCGATAAAAGTTATAACCCGATTAATATTTGATTTAAATCTAGGTCAAGAACGCTAGAAAATAGCTAATTTACGTTTTTAGACACGACGGAAATTAATTCCAAAAATCTTCAGAGAAATGTCAAAACTTCTCTTGATCGTCTCTAAACAAGCGTTTCGATGCGAAACCCTGGAATGTAAGAACGCCAAATTCCAATACTCGGAAGTTTGCCGAAGTCGAAACCGAAACCCTGATAGTTCAGAAACCCTAAAATTCACGGACGATGAAGACTTTTTCTATTCGGAGCTTCAAATGGAGATTCCAACCGCGTTCTCCTATTTCTCTTGATATTTCTAATCTTTCTTCAGAACAAAGTTTTCTCATCCGACATCAACTGTAAAAAGTAGTTTTCGGGTAAAACCGATTTACACCGACTTTTGATCGTTTGATTAAATTCCAAGAAACCTGTTTTGAGTTCTGGAATTCTGTCGCCACAACCTATCTTAGAATTCTCCGAGGAATACGCAGGAAAAATCGGAATCGCGAAATTTTCATTTTTCGAAATTTTCCAAAAACTATAAATAGCGGGAAAATGAAAAAATTCAAAAAACTCACCCATTTCCCCCATTGAACCCGCGAGCTTCCAAGAGAGGAGGAGGATTTTGATTTTCGCCGTTTCTTGCCCGTTTGCTTCACCGATCGTTGCAAATCGAAGACCTTGAGGTAGGTAAACCATATCTCTCTTCTGATCGTCGTTTCTGTCGACTTCGGACGTTAAATAAAGAAGTGAACCAATCATCCCTCTGTACGATGTTGGGTCAACTGGTGAGCTTTCATCACTTTTGTCCAGAACAGTGTTGGGATACATAGGAGTACTCATCTCATTTGACTTTTGCATGTTGTATTTCTTGAGCATATCCTTTATGTACTTGGACTGATGTATGAAGATCTTGTCTTTCTCTTGCTTGATTTGAAGTCCCAGAAAGAATTTCAGTTCTCCCATCATACTCATTTCAAATTCACTTTGCATGAGAGTAGAAAATTCTTTGCACAGTTTATCGCTGGTTGCACCAAAGATGATATCATCAACATACAATTGTACAAGGATGTAGTCGTCCTTCAATTGCTTCCTGAAGAGGGTGTTGTCAATCTTTCCTCTTGAAAAACCATTCTTCATGAGAAAGTTGCTTAGACGATCATACCAAGCCCTTGGGGCTTGTTTTAAACCGTACAGAGCTTTCTTCAACCTGAACACGTAGTCTGGAGTGGACGGTTCTTCAAAGCCTGGAGGTTGCTTCACATAGACTTCTTCTTCAATTACTCCGTTCAGAAAGGCGCTTTTGACATCCATTTGATATAGCTTGATGGAGTGTTGACATGCAAAAGCTAGGAGTATCCTTATTGCTTCAATTCTTGCAACTGGTGCGAACGTTTCAGTGTAGTCAATTCCTTCTTGTTGGTTGTAACCTTGTGCTACTGGTCTCGCTTTGTTTCTAGTGACTTTCCCATTTTCATCCATCTTGTTTCTGAAGACCCATTTAGTACCAATGAAAGATTTTCCAGTTGGTCTTGGAACGAGGGTCCATACTTGACTTCTTTCAAATTGATTTAGTTCTTCTTGCATAGCCAGAATCCATCCTTCATCTTGTAGAGCCTCTTCAACGTTCTTTGGTTCAATCTCTGAGATGAATGCGTTGTTTGATTCTTCTCTGAATGCTGATCCGGTCTTTACTCTTTCTGATACACTTCCAATGATTTGCTCTGGTGGATGATCACTTCTGTACTTCCACTCCTTTGGAAGTGAGATTCCGCTTGAAGTAATGACTTGGTCGGACTGTTCAGGGATAGTAGCAGGAGGTGACGGAGATTGATCTTCATGAACTGATTCTGATGGTTGAGCTCTTGTTGTGTCGTCATCTGCTTCATCATGATCTGATAGGTCTAGATTGAGAAAATCTCTTTCTAAACGATCAACGGCCTTGATTGAACTATCATCAAACTTGACATTGATAGATTCTTCAACAACTTTTGTTCTTGAGTTGTAAATTCTATAGGCTTTGGAGTGAGAAGAATATCCAAGGAGAATTCCTTGATCAGACTTATTGTCAAATTTTCCGATGTTGTCCTTGGTTTTGAGAATGTAACACTTGCATCCAAATGGATGAAAGTACGATACAGTAGGCTTTCTATCTTTCCATAGTTCATATGGAGTCTTTTTCAACATGGGTCGCATAGATATTCTATTCTGAATGTAGCATGCAGTTTCAATAGCTTCAGCCCAGAAATACTTTGGTAGGGAAGTTTCACTGAGCATTGTCCTTGCCATCTCTTGAAGTGATCTGTTCTTCCGTTCAGCTACACCGTTTTGCTGTGGTGTCCTTGGAGCTGAGAACTGATGGTTGATACCTTCTTGTGCACAGAAATTTTCAAAATCTTCATTCATAAACTCTCCTCCTCTGTCACTGCGAATGGCTGTGATGCAGTAGCCCTTTTCATTTTGAACTCTTTTTCTGAAGATCTTGAATGCTTGGAATGTTTCATCCTTGCTTCTTAGGAAGTAGACCCAACAGAATCTTGTGTAGTCATCGATAATGACAAAACAAAATCTTTTTCCAGAAACACTAGCTACCCTAGTGGGACCAAACAAATCCATATTTAAGAGGTCCAGAGGTTTGCTAGTACTGACAAAGTTTTTAGCACGACAGGAGGTACGATGCTGTTTGCTTTGAGTACATGCAGAACATGTAGCATCAGATTTGATAGATAGTTTTGGCAAACCACGTACTAAGTCATTACTTATGATTTTAGTAATGGTCCTTAAGGATGCATGCCCTAGCTTCCTATGCCAAAGCCATGTATTATCCTCTGATGATACTAGACAAGTTACATTTTGATTTGCTAGGTTTTCCAAGTTCGTCTTATATAGATTCCCTTGTCTCTGAGCTTCAAAGATGATTTTGTCATCGGAATCTGTAACACTACACTTCACTTTATTAAAGGAAACAGTGAACCCACTATCACATAATTGACTTATGCTAAGTAGATTATGTTTTAACCCTTTAACTAACAAGACATTATTAATTACTGGAAGAGGTTCCTTACCAACAGTACCTTCTCCAACAATGAATCCTTTTTGATTTCCACCAAAGGTTACAGATCCACCATCAGATCTAACTTGAATCTCGGGGAACATAGACTTTTCTCCCGTCATATGACGCGAGCATCCACTGTCCAGGTACCATTGTTGGTGTTTCCTTCATTCTGTTAAGTAAATCTGCAACAGGAATTATTGATTTCTTAGGTACCCAGATTTTCTTGGGTCCTATAGGAATTATAGCAAGAAAGGTGAGAAAAATTACAAAAACTCCTCCATTTCTCTCCCAAATCCGCGAGCTCCATTGAAGAGGAAGGAAGAAGAATTTTCTTCATTACTTGCTTGATCGTTGATTAATCAGTTGCTGCTTCAAGGTTTCGAGGTATAGTCGCTAATCCTTACCTCTGATCGCTTTTTCCATAGCTTTTCTATAGACTTTTCTGAGCTGATAGTTTTGAGGTTTTTGCAAAACTATCCTGAATATTTCATTTTTGATTCTAAACATCTTCCTTACGTGCCCAAGATCACTTCTGCCGGATTAGATTTTCCGTAATGTCGTCGGATTTCCGCCGGAATCAATTTATGCCTTAAATACCCATTTTTGGAGTAAAGCTTCAACCTTTAGGCTGAAAACTATCGCCTTAGCTTAGTGCTAGTAGGATTAGTTGTCATAAACGTCGTTAGTAACGTCCCTGTCAAATTTGCTTTTTGGGATTTCAAATTTGAAATTCTAAGTTAAAAATCATGACCAAAATACCCCTGCGACAGTTTTTGATCCGATAATTTTTCCGAGTTTAGATTACCCTTAGTTACGGCTAATGATAGCATAGGAACCAAGTTTGATCGAAGAAAAATCGAATCCCACAATTGTGAAAAGTGGTCGAGCCCTATAGGGAGGAGGAGGAAAATTCCTTTTTCGAAAACTTGTCCTTTCGCGCTAGATTATCGTACCTCGGAGTATGTACTACTTCGTGTAACCTTAGTGATGTATTGATAGCTTAGTTTCCGATAGATTCTAATAGTATTTCTGTGGTTTTGCTCTAAAGGTGATTTTGAGGAATTTCCAGCGGAGCAAGGCTTTGATTGTGAAGGAGCTTTAGGAGATAACCCTGGAGAATCTGCAGGTGAGGGCTACTCACTGAATCTCTAGTTAATGCTTAGGGTCGATGCTTTCGACATTGTTTACTGTTTATGCACTTGTTTGTGTTTGATTGGAAAAATGTTTTCTGAGGCTTCGGCTGACAATGTAGATGATTCATCTACTGAATGCTTTTGAGATTGAATCTTCATGCTAAGTGCTAATTGGGTAATTTAGGATGTGTGATGCATGCCTTATATGCTAAGTTCTATGTGGTTATTGCTTAATATGTTGATGTATGACATGTTGATTGATTGTGCTGAGTTAATTATGCTTTTGCAATGAAATCTGAGTTTCTGAATAGTGAGAATAGCGGGCAGGTCATGCCGATTTTTATTTGAGAGTTTTGAGAAAGTTCGATAGGACGAATGAGATTCGGGCCTTGTTATGGTGTTTCATGGATCGAGACATTCTCTGGTGTTATTTGGGGATTAGGAGATCCCGAGAACTTATAAGTTTTTGCGATAAGACTAAAAGGATATTATTTTGTAAAGAAAACTCATAAGACATTAAGCAACCTCTAAATCTTCAAATAATGATAATACACTCGCAAGGAAGCTTTGGATGCAAATCTTAGTTTTGGAAAACGAGAAGTGTCGTCGGATCCAAGTGTTGAGAATGTTAAGAATTTTTGAGTACGTTGATACTCTTGTGCTGTTGGAGCAGCTATGTGGTTGGGCTATCCGAGGTATAAGCCGGGAAATTGATAGTTTCCGAGTATGTTGATACTCCACTGAGGCGTGAGACCTTGTGGAAAGCATGGATCTTCACTGAGGCGTGAGACCTCGTGAACAGCATGAAGCTTCACTAAGGCGTGAGACCTTGTGAATGCGTGATACTCCACTGAGGCGTGAGACCTTGTGGAAAGCATGGATCTTCACTGAGGCGTGAGACCTCGTGAATAGCATGAAACTTCACTGAAGCGTGAGACTTCGTGCAAGTGTGTAAATTCACTGGGGCGTGAGACCCCGTGAAAGCATAAAACTTCACTGAAGCGTGAGACTTTGTGAATGTGTGAGACTCCACTGAAGCGTGAGACTTCGTGAGAGCATTGTTGACTCGAAGAGTTATCGTGAGTGTTTGCACTCATTTTATGATTATCGTATTTTGTCGCAGAATCGACTGTTACCTTAGGGTAAGCTTTTAGAGACATTAATTTAGCTAGAACACGTGGCGACGTGTCGAGTGAGGTCGGAGACGTTGTTTGGCTAATCACATTACATTCATGCACACATAGGAGGTTAATACACGGCGTGATTACCGGACCTTCGTCGGTTTCCAAAATGGTCATAAGACCCGGAATGCTGTAACACCCCGATTTCGGTGGCGTCACTTTAGTAACCAAAAGTAAACTTAATGCGGAAAAACGTGAATATTTTTTTTCGATAATAACTAAGACAAGACTGAATTAAATAAAACCCAAATGCGAAAAGTAATAAAGCTAATATACAATATATATATACAGCCCCCGCTGTAAGTAGCAACCTCGTCACGAGTAAACCTCCAGCGACGGGTAATAGAAGAGTAGCGCCCGTAGGCAATAGGTACAAACCGAATGAAAGGTAAGTGTCCGCAACACTATCCCTCAAAACTGAGAATAAGCTGACCCAATGGCCTGAAAATAAGACCTCCTAAGTCCAACCAACTCTCTGTGATTCCCGTAAGGCAACCACACAAAAAGCTATAGGCGGAACTACCCTGCCCCCCAAAGAAACAAATGAAGCAAAGACTGTCAGAGCTAAACTCTACTCCTACACTAATCCAAACTCGAGGAGCTCATACCAACACTCAAAACTATGTGCTAGCATGATCGTCGTCTGAATCAGAATCCAGGACGACCTAGTCTAAGTACACCATCCGTCGTCCTCTCGCTACCGCAATGCGCTCCTGTTCCAGTATCTCAACTCTAGTTCCCCCCGAAGGGTGAACCATCATGATCTAGTCCGCCGTGGACATCTGACAAAGGGCGTTTGTCCGCCAAAGCACACACAGAAGACGCGAGGGTCAACTCCAAAGAATTATGTAAATAATAACATCGATAGATACAGATTATAGAATAGCCACTTAGGCTTATAGCTAGGGATAACATCCTAGGGTTACATATTCCATAACGAACATAAATGACAATAAAAACACTTAACATGTTCCAAATAGGATTAACAAATAACAATCACATTCGACAACTAAGTCAGTATGCATGTTGCATGAAATGATATGCAGGTTAACCCAGTCAACCAATATGCAATCCGGAACGGATGGACATCAACGGATCAGCCCTAGCACCAGCCACGGTGGGACCATTTCGGCCCGCGTGCCTCTTATTCCAACGACAACGGTAGTCAGATCAGCCGTAACCCGTAGGTCTGCCATTTCGGTCTGCTACAAGAGACGTCTACAGACGCTCTTTCACGGAAATCCGGGTCTTATGACCATTTTGGAATCCGACGAGGTCCAGAGTACGTCCTGTGTTAATACCTCATTAATGTTGCATGAATGCAGGATGATTAGACAAACAACGTCTCCGAATCTCACTCGACACGTCACCACGTGTTCTAGGTAAATTAAAGTCTCTAAAAGCTTACCCTAAGGTAAAGTCGATTCTGCGACAAAAGACACTTCTCAACAACAACACATAACCCACGATGATCTCCAAATCATCCGACTCATCTCAATCCGATGGTCGCAACTGCTCAACGAGCACAGAGTATCCACATACTCGGGAACTATCAATTCCCCGGACTTATCCCCAGGATAGCCCAACAACATAGCTGCTCCAACAGCACAACAACAAACGCGGCTCCAACAGCACAACAACAACACATACTCAACGCCTCTCAACTTTTTCAACACTAGGATCCGACGACACTTCTCGTTTTCCAACTAAGATTTGCATCCAAAGCTTCCTTTCGAGTTTATTATCATTAAATGAAGATTTAAAGGTTGTTTAATGTCTTATGAGTTTTCTTTTCAAAATAATATCCTTTTAGTCTTATCGCAAAATCTTATAAGTTCTCGGGATCTCCTAATCCCCAACTGACACCAGAGAATGTCTCGATCCATACAACACCACGACAAGGTCCGAATCTCATTCGTCCTATCACACTTTCTCAAAACTCTCAAAATAAAATCGGCATGACCTGCCCGCTATTCTCGCCATTCAGAATCTCAGATCTCATTGCATAAGTATAAATAACTCAGCACAACCAATCAACATGTCATATATCAATATATTAAGCAATAACCACATAGCACTTAGCATATAAGGCATGCACCACACATCCTAAATTACCCAATTAGCACTTAGCATGTAATTCACTCATCAAAACATTCAGTAGATGCATCATCTACATTGTCAGCCGAAGCCTCAGAAAACATTTTCCAATCACACACAATCCAGTGCATAAACAGTAAACAATGTCGAAAACATCGACCCTAAGCATTAACTAGAGATTCAGTGAGAAGCCCTCACCTGTAGGTTCTCCAGAGTTATCTCCTAAAGTTCCTTCACAATCAAAGCCTTGCTCCGCTGGAAATTCCTCAAAATCACCTTTAGAGCAAAACCACATAAATACTATCAGAATCTATCGGAAACTAAGCTATCAATACATCACTAAGGTTACACGAAGTAATCTATACTCTAACGTACGATAATCTAGCGCGAAAGACAAGTTTTCGGAAAAGGAAATTTTCCTCCTCCTCCCCCTATAGGCTCGGCCACTTTAGGTAATTAGGAGACTCGATTTTTCTTCGATCAAACTTGGTTCCCATGCTATCATTAGTCGTAACTAAGGTTATTCTGAACTTGGAAAAATTATCGGATCAAAAACTGTCGCAGGGGTATTTTGGTCATGATTTTTAACTTAGAAATTTCAAAACTGAAATCCCAAAAACCAAATTTTGCAGGGACGTCACCAACGACGTTTATAACAACTAATCCTACTAGCACTAAGCTAAGGCGATAGTTTTTAGCCTAAAGGTTGAAGCTTTACCTCAAAAACTCCAAAAATGAGTATTTTAGGCTAAATTTGATTCCGACGGAATTCCGGCGACATAACGGAAAATCTAATCCGGCAGAAGTGATCTTGGGCACATAAAGAAGAGGTTTAGAATCAGAAATGAAAGATTCAGGATAGTTTTGCAAAAACCCATAAACTATCAGCTCAGAAAAGTCTACAGAAAAGCTATGGAAAAAGCGATCAGAGGTAAGGATTAGCGACTATACCTCGAAACCTTGAAGCAGCAACTAACGGATCAACGATCAAGCAAGTAATGAAGAAAATTCTTCTTCCTTCTTCCTTGGTGAAGCTCGCGGCCTTGAGGAGAGAAAATGGAGGAGTTTTGTGTTTTTTTCTCACTTGTTTGCTATATATAGAAGATGGAAATTCGCGGGAAAATGAAAGTTTCGCGAATCTGATTTTTCCGGCGTCATTCTCCGTGAATTAATAGATATGTTTTGGCAAAAGAATTCCAAAACTATAAAGAGGTCTCCTTGTATTTTTGGCAACTAATGCATAGTCGGTATAAAACTATTTTACCCGATAAGTTGCTTTTTGCATCGGATGTCGGAATAGAAAACTTCCTTCTGAAGAAAGATTGAAATCATCAAGAGAAATGGGTGTACGCGTGTAGAATCTTCATTTGAAGCTCTGAATAGAAAAAGTCTTCATTGTCGGTTGATTCTAGGGTTTTGAGATACCAGGGTTTTGGTTTCGGCAAACTTCCGATGATTGGAATCGGACGTTCGTAGATCCTAGAGTTTCGCCTCGAAACGATTTTGATATATGGAAAAAGAGAAGTTCTAACATTTCTCTGAAGATTTTTGGACTAAAATCCTACAGTGTTCCAAGGGTGGAACATAGTGTTATTTCCTAAGATTCTTGTCCTAGGTTTTAAAGCGAATATTAGTCGTGCTATAACCTAAATCGACTTCGATACAATCCTCAGACTTTTCCTGAACTTTCTCCTTCATATATTTATTTCATTTAATAAACTTTTGTTCAGGTTTCCCTTCACAATACATCAACCCTAATCGTAAATGGAAATCTTCCACTGATCCTAAGCTTAAAATCTTGGGTCTTACAAATGCCGTGTAAGAGCGTTTGTAGACGACTCTTGTAGCAGACCGATATGGCAGACCTTAGGGTTTATTGCTGATCTGGCTACCTTTGTTTGGTGTAAGAGGCACGCGGGCAGAAATGGTCCCACTGTTGCTGGTGCTAGGATTGATCCGTTTGATGTCCATCCGTTTCCGGAATGCATTGGTTAACTGGGTTAACCGTCATTTGCATTTCATGCAACATGCATACTGACTTAGTTGCTGAGTGTGATTGATAATTGTTAATCCTATTTGATGCATGCTAATTGTTATTATCGTCTTTTATATTCATTGTGAAATATGCAACCCTAGGATGTTATCCCTAGCTATAAGCTTAAGTGGCTATTCTATTATCTGTATCTATCGGTGCTATTATTTACATAATTCTTTGGAGTTGACCCTCGCGTCTTCTGTGTGTGCTTTGGCGGACTACGCCCTTTGTCAGATGTCCATGGTGGACTAGTTCATGATGGTTCACCCTTCGGGGGGAACTAGGTTTGAGATGCTGGAACAGGAGCGCATCGCAGTAGCGAGAGGAGGACGGATGGTGTACATAGACTAGGTCGTTCTGGATTCTGATTCAGACGACGATCATGCTAGCATGTAGGACTGAGTGTTAGTGTGAGCTCCTCGAGATGGGATTAGTGTAGGAGTAGAGTCTTAGCTCTGAACATCTTTTGTTTCTTGGGGACAGGGAGTTGGTTGGGCTAGGAGGTCTTGTTTTAGGCCATCTGGGCTGATTCATTCTCATTTTTGAGGGTTGTGTTGCGAACACTTAACCTTTTCTTTTGGATTGTGCATTTTGCCTACGGGTGCTACTTTTCTTATTACCCGTCACTGGAGGTTTACTCGTGATGTGGTTAGCTACTTACGGCGGGGGCTGTAATTATTATTGTATGGTAGTTCTATTATCTTTTGTCGTCTAGTTTTATTTATTCCAGTCTTGTCTATATTGTTATCGAAAAAAAAATATTCACGTTTTTCCGCTTTAAGTTATATTTGGTTACTAAAGTGACGCCACCGAAATCGGGGTGTTACAAGCAGGACGCTGATACGGCCTCCTGTTTTGAAACCTCCCTCTGTTCTGAACATTCTGAGAGCCCGACCTCATCGGCTCTCCAGTTCCAGCCCGGTTTAGCCTCCGGTTCTTCATCAGTTCCACCTCTGTGGCCTTCTCAACCAAAGATTGGAATCGCATGATTCCCAGTGGCCTCACTGAGTCCTCAATATCCGGCCTCAGTCCGTTAACAAAGCGCTTGCACATGTAGCGCTCGTCCACGTGATCATTAAAGAATTGGAAATGCTTCGCCAAAGACTCCAGCTTCGAAGCAAATTCCGGTACAGACATACCTCCCTGACGGAGTGTCAGAAACTGCGCCTCCCTCTCATCCCGGGCACTTGTTGGAAAATACTTCTCCAAGAATGCGGTCCGGAAAGAGTTTCATGGTTAGCTTCCATGATCCCCCTGGTGCCCTTCCACCAGTACTCAGCATCACCGAGCAGTAGATAAGTCGCCATGCCCACCTTGGCACCCTCAACAGTCTGCAGAACGCCAAATATCTTCTCAACCTCCTGGATCCAGAGATCCGCTTTATCTGGGTCAGTACTGTAAGACCTGGATTTTCAGAACAAGTTAAGTTTCCGACTCACACGTAGAATCAGTGTAAGCGTGACAGGAGTTTGACATTTGAGAAAGATTAATGAAGAAGAAAGTTCAGGAATTGCTTGAGGAATGTTGCGTAGTTGTTTTCGGAGTTAGTGCGAGTCGTCTGCACACCTGCCTTATGGCGAGCGTGTCCAGAATAGGCTATTTCGCTCTTAAAGCAAAGTTTTGAGTGAGATTTCGAACTCTCGGAAAATTTAAAGATTCTCTTTATTTTTCCATCGACCAGCGTTTCATTTCGGAACTCTGGACTGTATGCACGATAGGTTTCACTTTCCGGAATCTCGACGACTCTAATTTCTTTGCTTCGAAACCCTAGTTTTGAGCGATGGATGAAGACCTTTTTCTATTCGGGACTTCTAAAGAAGATTCCGTCCGCGCTGCCAGACTTGTTTCGACATTTCCAATCTTTCTTCAGTACAAAGTTTTGTCGTCTGAGCATCACAGCAAAAAGTAGTTTTTCGGGACAGACTAACTTACACCGCTTTTGGCGTTTTGGATATCGTTTTTCCCAAATCCTAGATATTTGTTTTGAGTTCTGGAATTTTGACACCAGAATCTCTCTTAGAATTTCTTGGTGAACGTGCTGCAAAAATCGGAATCGCGAAATTTTCATTTTCCCGCGATTTCGTCTGCCTATAAATAGCTCGAAAAGCAAAAATTCCTTCATTTTCTTCCTATTGTGGCCGAATTTCGTGGAGAGCAAGGGGGGAGGAGATTTTCGCGAAAACTTGACTGATCTTCGTGCAGTTCGTCCCTACTTCTAGGTATCGAGGTAACTAACACGATTCCTACCTCTGATTGTTGTTTCTGTTGCGTTTCTGAAGTCGTTTCTGTGCTCACAGTTTTGAGTTTTTTCTAAAATTGTCCGTTTTCTTTGATTTCTTGCTTGGGTTATGTTCTCTAGGTTCCCATGAGCCTAAAACCTCTGTCAGTAAACTGTGATTGTGATCCATTTGACAGGGATCTGAAAAACTGTTTCAAAACCCTTTTTGCTCACATTTCGAAACTTTATTGTCGAAAAGACTTAATCTGACTTCGTGCCTTTAGGATTTGTTGTCACGAATGTCATGAGGATCGTTGCTGTCAAATTTGTTTTCAGAACTGATAACTTTGAAGTTTTGAGCCTTTATTTTGGACCAAAATGCCCCTGGATAGTCATATTTCGACCCGATTGTCCGAAAATTGTTCCGACAGTTTCTTTGCCTTAGTTTTATCCTAAAACTACCTTGTGAATTGATTTGATCAAAGAAAAAGAGCCGAAGCCCTTTTTCCTTTGAGGCCGTGGACTATTTCCTTTAGGGGGGAGTTTTTCGGTTTCGAAAACTTGTCTTTTCGTACCTGATTGTCCTATTCTGAAGCTTTAATGCTTTGTCTATCGTTTATGTATTGTTTTGCGATCGAACTAATCGATTTTGTTTGGATTCTGCTTTGTTTTTCTCCGAGGTTCAGTTGAAGGAACTTTGGAATACTCAGAGCAATTGTTTGAGGAGAACTTTGTTTGCGAAGCTGGAACAGCTCGAGGTTAGGGCAACTTACTATATTAGCTATGATTGCATGATAGGCATCGATAAATTCGAGTTATGCTTTGCTATGATATTGATTATGATGATGGTTTATTGTTATGAATGTTTTCATAACTTATGATGTGATGTTGTGTTGAATTGAGCGTTTTGACGCGACTTCGGAGTGGAGATTCATTGATCTGGTGATCTTTGATATTTTGGGTTGGATGAGCAACCCTAGGCAAGTCCAAATGAGGGGTTTGAGACCTAGCCTGGTTGGTATTTGTTGGTTTACTTAGACTTTCCCCGGGAAACTTCTTTTGGGTGGTTGGTTTTCGGAAAACGTAGAAGGATTAGAATTTCGAAAACTAAAGACTTGGGAAACCTAGATTTTGAGAAATAAACTCATAACCTGACTAATCTGAATTGAAATCATTTTTATTAACGTTTAAGTATAGGAAAACTGAAGGGGAAAATATTTACGAAAGACGGGGAAAAGTCGACCTTTGTTGTGAGTTATTGGAATTGGGGAAAGCCACTAAGGTGAGCTATGGTGATGATTGAAAGTCACCGAGTACTTTACGTACTCTTGTTGATGGGGTTGTGTTGTATTGACCGACACTAATCCCTTGGGTTCTCTTGTTGTTGGAGCGGTGTTGTATTGACCGACACTTAGCGCTCTTGTTGTTTGGGCTGTGTTGTATTGACCGACACTAGACCCTTGTATATTCTTGTTGGTGGAGCTGTGTTGTATTGACCGACACTTACTCCGAGTTGTGTTGTATTGACCGACACTAACTCATGGGTTTGTTGAGATTGGGTTGTGAGCTAAACACTTTCATGGTAAGGGCGATTCGTTGTTTGGCTAACCACGTTGCATTCAATCGGGTGAATAACGGGAATGGTTCACCTGTGCATATCATGGTGAATAACGGGAATGGTTCACCTTGCATAAATGATGAATAACGGGAATGGTTCATCATATGGTGAATAACGGGAATGGTTCACCAAGGATGAATAACGGGAATGGTTCATCCAGGATGGATTTCATCCAGGATGGATAACGGGAATGGTCCATCCATAGTGAAGAACGGGAATGCTTCACTTGTGGCGAACGGGAACGCGTCACAAATCCGGATTCATATTGTGCATTTCACGCATACATTCATGCTGACTGAGACTGTGTGCTGTTTGTTTATTGAAGCAATGTTAGAGCCATAACATGCTAGGATTACTTATATGCTTATATAACAACTTATATATATACCCTGTCACATGTTGAGTGTATATGTACTTATTGCTGTGAGTTGACCCTAGCGCCTTGGCTTTGTTTGTATGTTTGTGTTTGGGCGGTCGGCCTGCTGCCAGATGTCGATGGCCGACTGGTTCTCGGTGGTCTCTCCCTCGGGGGGGGATCAGATATGAGCTGCAGGATCGGGATGCCCCACCGCTTGGGTGATCGATGTTGCTGGTCACCGGGCGACGTATCGGGGAAGGGTCGTGGAGGATCGGACTGACGAGCGTGGACGTCTGACGAAAGGAGTTCTATGGCGCATGGAGTTGAGCTTCAACTTGCCGACTTCAGATCGTGTTGGGTTTGGCACTGGGAGGTTAGGTTTGGGCAGGCGTCATGTTTTGTGTAGAGCTCTGATTCGTTTTGCTTTTGGGATCGGGTAGGTTTCCGACGCATGACTTTTCGTGTGGTTCTCTTACTGAGGGATCACAGTGAGTCAGTTGGACCATAGGGGTCTTTGCTTAGGCCATATTGAGGCCGACTTTCTCCTAGTGGGTTGTAATTATAAACTTTCTTACTCACACTTCTGGGTTGTATATATTTGCCTACGGGCACACTACTCTGGAGTCACTGCGAGTGCGCGTGACGTGGAAGTGCAACTGAGGCTGTACATGTTTATATTTGATGTATATTGGTTAGTTTAGTGGTCGGGTTATGTCTTTACTTTCTATCGCTTTATTTAAAAGGAATCAAACGAAAAAAAATTACCTGTTTTCCGCGTAAAGTTTATTTTTGGTTACTAAAGTGACACCTGGAAATCGGGGTGTTACATTGTGGTATCAGAGCTTAGTCGAGTCTTTTGGGAGCCTTTGGGGAATAGGTCTTCTGTGCTAGGTTGTGTGACTCTGCAAAGAGTGAAAATTGATTGTCTGCAGAGCGATTTTCGCTCTAATTGTTTGCGTTACTACTTAATCGGATTGAGTGGTTTGTCCAGTGCTACCGTATGGCTAGTACTAATCGGACGTTTGATGAGATATAGGATGGTGGACCTTAACCGGATGGCGGAGGCAATAGCTACACTGATCGAGGCAATGATGAACCAGGCTGCGGAAGACGCTTATATGCGCGCTGAAGAGGCTGCACGTGAGCATCACCAACGACTGATGGCGACGGCGATGTATCAACAAAGAGGAATGAACCGAACAGGAGCTGGGGGACCAATAAGATCAGGATCTCAAGGCTACAACAGAAGGGAGAGCTACCATCAGTGGGGACTGTATCAGCGTTTCAAGGGAAGAGATCTTATCTCAAGAGTCTACAAACCAACGACTGCTGATACTGGAGGGGAGCCAGTTGGTGACAAAGGTGTGACATGTACTCGTTGTGGAAAGTTTGGGCATTTTGCTAACAAGTGCTCAGTGACTGGACGGAGATGCTTCAAGTGTAACCGAGAGGGGCATCTAGCTGTGAACTGCAAGACACCCCAGGAGGAAACGTCTGATAGTAAGATGAAAGGGAATGATGCTACCGAAGGGACAGGAAACAAGACTTCGGGAAGAGCAGTGACGTGTTACAGGTGCAGGGAAGTAGGGCACTATGCTAGTAAGTGCAAGATCAAGGGAAAACTATGCTTTAATTGCAACCAACCAGGACATTTCTCCAGAGATTGTAAGGCACTCAAGGGCGAATCATCAAGGAATGTTGGGAAAGGAAAACAACTTGCTACAGAGGAAAGGATTCATATCAAGGAAGGAGCAAGAGTTGAGGAGTCGAACGAGGAAGAACGTGGGAACGATGGTAATATTTTAACTGTTCTCGTATTCTAGAATAACTTACTCTTTTATATTCAAGCGAGTGTGACGTGCCTAACTTGTATTTACTACTTAGACTATGATCCTATGATTATTATCCCTAGTAGGACCTTATTCGAAGTTGCTCGTGATTTAACTATAGAGGTTACACGAGATCTAGAATAGCACGCGGAGCTAGGGAGTTGTTTTACCGAGGCGTCGATAAGGAAGCTAGGATCTCAGGGGAATTCCTTATGGGTACGATACGTAGGATTTTAGGGCGTTTAGTTTTGATGCGGATTCGATGGAGGATCTTTCGGCAAAAGGATTCATTCGACCAAGTGTATCACCGTGGGGAGCGCCAGTGTTGTTAGTCAAGAAGAAGGACGGAAGGTCGAGATCGTGGGTGGATTATCGACGATTGAACAAGGCGACGATCAAGAACAGATACCCGTTGCCGAGGATAGATGATTTGATGGACCAACTACGAGGGGCTACCGTATTTTCCAAGATAGACTTGAGGTCAGGCTATCGTCGGATCAGAGTGAAGATTGAGGATATACCGAAGACTGCTTTCAGGACACGTTAAGGACACTACGAGTACCTAGTGATGCCGTTTGGAGTGACGAATGTACCTGCTGTTCTCATGGATTACATGAACCGCATCTTTCAGGAGTTCTTAGATCGGCGTGTGGTGGTGTTTATTGAGGACATATTGATCTATTCGAAGGACGCGAATAAACATGAAGGACATTTGCGCCAAGTTTTACAATTGTTGAGAGAGAAAAAGCTGTATGCGAACCCTTCCAAGTGTGAATTCTGGCTGGAGGAAGTCAATTTCTTAGGCCATGCTATCTCGAAGGAGGGCATAGCTGTGGATCCGGCGAAAGTGGAGACTGTTTTGGCTTGGGAGCAACCGAAGATGGTGACAGAGATAAGAAGTTTTGTGGATTTAGCTGGATATTATAGACGCTTCATTGAGGGATTTGCCAAGATTGTTGGACCTTTGGCTCAACTGACGAGGAAAGATTAACCTTTTACATGGACTGAGGGTGTGTGGTTCCGTAGCAGAATCGTTAGGAACTTGATATCAGGATATTTGTGGTTACTGGATGTTAGGAACTCATTGTCTGTCCCAGTGGGTTTTTCTAAATTTCCACCTTCGATGTATTAGGCCTGATCAACCTAATATTGAGGGTGTGATATTCGGAATCACAGCTGGTTATGGAATTTGATAGAAGGACGGGTAAGATGAATTTGAATTGATTGAGGATTAGTCGTATTTGGGAGGAAAGTTCGTGTTAAGCATTTGATTGTAAAAGATTAAGATTTGAATCTGTGGAAGTCGATGAGTGTCGTATAGACATTGATTGGTTAGTTCGTGTGATTACTCCAAGTAGAGGTAGACCAAGTCAAGAGATTTAGTGCTGGAAAAGTATTAAGTAGTTTCTCGGAAGTTATGAAGTCATAGGTTATGTGATTGCTGAGGGGAGTTGTTAGAGACTAAATAAGTTGGATTTAATCAGGTTTTAGATGATAGCTTGATGGTAGCGAGATTGAGAAGAATTAGCTCTGAACTAGATTGTTATAGTCGAGTTCGAGGAATAAGTTTTGCTAAGCGTTTGATTAATATGTGGAGACATTATAGTCTTAAGAGATGAATTTTCGCTTGAAAAGTGTTGAATTAATGATTAAGTTGGAGAAAGAAAGTTTTAGCATAAGTTGAATACTTGAGGTTGTTGATATGGATTCCAAAGAAATATGCTGAGATTACTAAGTGAGATTTACTAAGTTGGATTGAAATCTTAGGGTTAAGATTGAATCTTGAGAGCCGAGAATCACGTACGAGTAGGAGATCTTATGGTTGTAGGTGTGACAATAGGAGTTGAATCTTAGAAGATTGAAGACCTGAAGGTGAGTTTCGGGTTAAGACCATTGAGGTGTAGTATAAGAGAGATCTTGAAGTAAGGGAATTCTGGGTTATGTGGAGTGTTAAGGTTGGTGATCGATTGATGTTGATTATGAGGTTGCGGACATAATGACCATGTGATAAGATTTGAATGATGTTAGCATAATAAGTTATGATTATGGATATCAGGACCAAGGGGTGAGTGTGGAAGCATGACGACACTTATCAGGTCGTTTGGGTAAGTGAAGGAGTTATAGTTTTTAAGAAACGGATATTCATTTAAGAAGTATTGAAGGATTAAAGGTCATTAGAGGACCAAACTTGTTGGAGGTTTAGGTTTTAAATCTATGAATCTCTATCTAAGGTGTGTAGGACTCGAAGTTTGTCGGAATTTGATTGAGGGATTAAGAGGTTGATTGACAAGATGGTGATTGAGTGACAAAAAGGAAAGTGTTAGTATTAAGATGAATACTTGAAGTTGTTATGTTTGGACAAGTTTCTTAGAGCTTAAGAGTGGATGAAACTTTGTTATGGATTTTGATGATGCATATTACGGTTAACAAGCGAATTTTACTAAGTTGAATGAGAATCCTAGGGCTAAGGTTGACCTAATGAGCTGAGATTCATGTACACATAAGAGATTTAGTGGTGTTAGCGGTTACGATAACAGTTAAATCTCAGAATGTTGAAGGATTGGATGATAAAATGGCTAGTTAAGTCCCTTGAGGTATAGTTATGATTTAATCTTCTAGAGGATAAGTCTCGATTTGTGCGAAGTGTTAGGGATTTCAGTAAGTGTAAATAGGTTTGAGTGAGGGAAGTTCTAAGGAAGAAGACGATAATACTGGATTGTTAGATATTAAGAAGAGGATTATCTTATAAGTTGTTGATAAATTGATGTTGAAGGGGATAAGATTAGTGAAGGACAAGAAATAAGGACATAAGTCGAGCTTTAATTCGAATAGTGACTAAGTAGAAGTGTGATTTCTTGGTGTGTGTAAAAATAGTTACGAAGTTAGAGGTGTTTTAATGGACTAGCGGTTTCCAAGGGGGAGGATTCGTCTAGAAGTTATCGAACGAACAAGTGGAGTTTTGGACTGTAGATGAAGATCACGAGGACAAGTTGAGTATCTACTTTGAGATGACAGAGAGGCACTGAGTTTAAGAAGAATTCCGGACGACCGAAAGTAAAGGAGTAAGTGGCTAAGGTTGTGCGACTGCACGGAGTGCCAACCGGTATCATTTCAAGCAGAGATCCGACGCAAGTAATCGAGTCAGACGACATGAGGTTGAATGATGTTTTGTCTTTTGAGACGCCGACAGTTAGCAGTGGGGATAGAAGAGTGAAACAGTTAAGGGGAAAGCAGATTGCTTAAGTAAAGATTATGAGGAACAATGACACAGGCACTACTACATGAGAATTGGAAGATAAGATCGAGGAACTGTATTCCGGACTTTTCGCAGAACTCTGAGTTTCGAGGACGAAACTTTCTTTTTGGAGGGGAGTATTGTAAGACCTGGATTTTCAGAACAAGTTAAGTTTCCGACTCACACGTAGAATCAGTGTAAGCGTGACAGGAGTTTGACATTTGAGAAAGATTAATGAAGAAGAAAGTTCAGGAATTGCTTGAGGAATGTTGCGTAGTTGTTTTCGGAGTTAGTGCGAGTCGTCTGCACACCTGCCTTATGGCGAGCGTGTCCAGAATAGGCTATTTCTCTCTTAAAGCAAAGTTTTGAGTGAGATTTTGAACTCTCGGAAAATTTAAAGATTCTCTTTATTTTTCCATCGACCAGCGTTTCATTTCGGAACTCTGGACTGTATGCACGATAGGTTTCACTTTCCGGAATCTCGACGACTCTAATTTCTTTGCTTCGAAACCCTAGTTTTGAGCGATGGATGAAGACTTTTTTCTATTCGGGACTTCTAAAGAAGATTCCGTCCGCGCTTCCAGACTTGTTTCGACATTTCCTATCTTTCTTCAGTACAAAGTTTTGTCGTCTGAGCATCACAGCAAAAAGTAGTTTTTCGGGACAGACTAACTTACACCGCTTTTGGCGTTTTGGATATCGTTTTTCCCAAATCCTAGATATTTGTTTTGAGTTCTGGAATTCTGACGCCAGAATCTCTCTTAGAATTTCTTGGTGAACGTGCTGCAAAAATCGGAATCGCGAAATTTTCATTTTCCCGCGATTTCGTCTGCCTATAAATAGCTCGAAAAGCAAAAATTCCTTCATTTTCTTCCTATTGTGGCCGAATTTCGTGGAGAGCAAGGGGGGAGGAGATTTTCGCGAAAACTTGACTGATCTTCGTGCAGTTCGTCCCTACTTCTAGGTATCGAGGTAACTAACACGATTCCTACCTCTGATTGTTGTTTCTGTTGCGTTTCTGAAGTCGTTTCTGTGCTCACAGTTTTGAGTTTTTTCTAAAATTGTCCGTTTTCTTTGATTTCTTGCTTGGGTTATGTTCTCTAGGTTCCCATGAGCCTAAAACCTCTGTCAGTAAACTGTGATTGTGATCCATTTGACAGGGATCTGAAAAACTGTTTCAAAACCCTTTTTGCTCACATTTCGAAACTTTATTGTCGAAAAGACTTAATCTGACTTCGTGCCTTTAGGATTTGTTGTCACGAATGTCATGAGGATCGTTGCTGTCAAATTTGTTTTCAGAACTGATAACTTTGAAGTTTTGAGCCTTTATTTTGGACCAAAATGCCCCTGGATAGTCATATTTCGACCCGATTGTCCGAAAATTGTTCCGACAGTTTCTTTGCCTTAGTTTTATCCTAAAACTACCTTGTGAATTGATTTGATCAAAGAAAAAGAGCCGAAGCCCTTTTTCCTTTGAGGCCGTGGACTATTTCCTTTAGGGGGAGTTTTTCGGTTTCGAAAACTTGTCTTTTCGTACCTGATTGTCCTATTCTGAAGCTTTAATGCTTTGTCTATCGTTTATGTATTGTTTTGCGATCGAACTAATCGATTTTGTTTGGATTCTGCTTTGTTTTTCTCCGAGGTTCAGTTGAAGGAACTTTGGAATACTCAGAGCAATTGTTTGAGGAGAACTTTGTTTGCGAAGCTGGAACAGCTCGAGGTTAGGGCAACTTACAATATTAGCTATGATTGCATGATAGGCATCGATAAATTCGACTTATGCTTTGCTATGATATTGATTATGATGATGGTTTATTGTTATGAATGTTTTCATAACTTATGATGTGATGTTGTGTTGAATTGAGCGTTTTGACGCGACTTCGGAGTGGAGATTCATTGATCTGGTGATCTTTGATATTTTGGGTTGGATGAGCAACCCTAGGCAAGTCCAAATGAGGGGTTTGAGACCTAGCCTGGTTGGTATTTGTTGGTTTACTTAGACTTTCCCCGGGAAACTTCTTTTGGGTGGTTGGTTTTCGGAAAACGTAGAAGGATTAGAATTTCGAAAACTAAAGACTTGGGAAACCTAGATTTTGAGAAATAAACTCATAACCTGACTAATCTGAATTGAAATCATTTTTATTAACGTTTAAGTATAGGAAAACTGAAGGGGAAAATATTTACGAAAGACGGGGAAAAGTCGACCTTTGTTGTGAGTTATTGGAATTGGGGAAAGCCACTAAGGTGAGCTATGGTGATGATTGAAAGTCACCGAGTACTTTACGTACTCTTGTTGATGGGGTTGTGTTGTATTGACCGACACTAATCCCTTGGGTTCTCTTGTTGTTGGAGCGGTGTTGTATTGACCGACACTTAGCGCTCTTGTTGTTTGGGCTGTGTTGTATTGACCGACACTAGACCCTTGTGTATTCTTGTTGGTGGAGCTGTGTTGTATTGACCGACACTTACTCCGAGTTGTGTTGTATTGACCGACACTAACTCATGGGTTTGTTGAGATTGGGTTGTGAGCTAAACACTTTCGTGGTAAGGGCGATTCGTTGTTTGGCTAACCACGTTGCATTCAATCGGGTGAATAACGGGAATGGTTCACCTGTGCATATCATGGTGAATAACGGGAATGGTTCACCTTGCATAAATGATGAATAACGGGAATGGTTCATCATATGGTGAATAACGGGAATGGTTCACCAAGGATGAATAACGGGAATGGTTCATCCAGGATGGATTTCATCCAGGATGGATAACGGGAATGGTCCATCCATAGTGAAGAACGGGAATGCTTCACTTGTGGCGAACGGGAACGCGTCACAAATCCGGATTCATATTGTGCATTTCACGCATACATTCATGCTGACTGAGACTGTGTGCTGTTTGTTTATTGAAGCA